>NC_092693.1:1601345-1901345 GCF_964275005.1 Diadema setosum | reverse complement strand
AAAAGGCTATGAGCTAAGATTCACTAACATTGATTGTTTGCAGCAATATTTTTATCTCTTTTTATTAAAGTTAAATCACATGTACATAATATTATGGTAATACTTGTATGGTCAGAAGAAATACCTT
Organism: Diadema setosum; assembly: GCF_964275005.1. Classification (NCBI taxonomy): domain Eukaryota; kingdom Metazoa; phylum Echinodermata; class Echinoidea; order Diadematoida; family Diadematidae; genus Diadema; species Diadema setosum. Next base: position 1,901,218 of record NC_092693.1, on the reverse strand, counting down.
ATTTCTACTCCTGTATAAATGTACCAGGTGAATGTACAGTGGTACAAGTTCATTTTGTTCATAATAACATTCTTGAAAAACAGTATTTCGATAAACTATTCACTTGCTATTTCTTTATACAATTGCAGAAGTTCAGGAGTTTCACAAACATTTTTCACACCCTAAATGCTTCATATTTACAATGAATAGGATTATCATAAAGAAAAAAGAAAATGCAAGACAAAGAAAAATAAAATCCTAGACAGCACACACCTTTGGTTTGGTGCTGCATCCTTTCTTGTTTTTTTTTTTTTTTTTTTTGGGGGGGGGGGGTTGTTTGGCAGTTTGCATATTCAAAGAATGTTGATGTTTTATAAGATAACATATAAGATATTCCCTCTTACTTTAGGTCCTGTTGCTGTTCATATTGTATAATTTAGTTGCATGATTTTCAAATGCCTACATGTAGTTCTTTTGATTTACTTCAGTGCAGATTTCATTACTTTAAGCAGTTCCTCTAATCTGTCTCCATTATGGGAAAGCTGAAATGTGCATTTTCGGTGATTGTATGATGAAAATATCAGCCCTAAAATCCCCCAGGATATGATTGGCAAAAGACCTGATAGCATCAAGAGACAATGTTGACTCCACTGAATCCATCTTCATTCACTGCCCAGCAGGGTACATTAAAAAACTACGACTAGCACAGACCTGCTATAAAAAGAATTGCCCGTCAACGAATACATTGTATGTGTACCAAAGCGTACCCATGGTAACATTCTTTGGTTGTGTGCGTGCTGCATATCTGTCTACAATTCACCATGGGATTCCCAAATATATCCAAGTACAGCCAACCTCCCCATTATCTCCCAATTGATGCTGAATACAGAGTCTATGATAAACTGGTGTATGTATGTGGGTGGGGGGGGGGGGGGGATGCAACCTTTAAAGCCAAAACATAGTTCTGGTACGCCTGCAAAAGTTGTCAAATTTCACTCACAAATGTGCATGTATGCCTAAGAAATGTGTGGAATAACGCTGTAATAACAAGATATTCAATGGTTAACGACGAAAATGCAAAATAATAACCAATAAGGTTCGCCGGAGTCGCAGTCTCAGAACTTATAATTACGCGATCAGGGTCAGGCTAAACTCGGACTCGGGGACAACTCGGCCTCGCTTTGACGGTGGGAAGAGTTGTCCTTCTGGATTATACAGCGTTGTACTATGGGAGGAGCCTGTAGCACTTCGCGTCCTGGCTGGTCACAGTTATGGTCCGAGTTGATACCAAGGTGAAGGACGCTTAACTGAAAAGACAGGAAAGTGCGCACTAGTCCTGTACAAAACAAATGGAGAGCGCGCGGTCCTCAAGCGTAGTACGCACATCATCTGAGACACCCTGTCTTTGAAGTTGTTTTGTTGTTTATAAAACGTTTTTTGATTGTCTTTTCAGTATGGCGATCACGAACTGCGTGTAAATTGTCTGAAATAGGGCCAAGTTTTTCCTGAGACCGAGTTAGTCTGGATCCTTCTGGAATAAAAGTCGGTATATCGACCCTTATTTTTTATCTCGAAATACTCCAAAACAACTGCTCATCCCGGCAAATCGCGTCAGCCAGGTAGACTTGGTTTCTTGGTAGACTCTTTCGATATATTGCAAGCAAATATGAAATGGTGCCAGACGGGTTCTAAAACCCTTACCAAAACTATGTTTTCAATTTAAAGGGTCGGTTTCGTATTGGTGAAGATGAGTAATGGGCTTTTAACTTTTTGTGAGATACCAAGAAACCCTAGCGTACAGAGCATACCATTCTAAGAGGCATTCAAAGTTTATGTGATGAAAATTGGTTTTGGAATGGCTGAAACATCCAAAAACAAAGTAAAACAAAGCGAATGTAATAGGTGGGTCCCAATTTTTATTAGGATTGCTCTTTTTGGATATCTCAGCCATGTCAAAACCAATTTTCATCAAATAAATGTTGAATTCCTCGTGGAATGACATGGTCTTTCGTACTTTATAAGAGGTTTCTCAACATCTCACCAAAAAAATAGACCCTGTTTACAGTGTGGGGCTGGGCCGAGCCGCGGCGGAGCCCAGCCTCAATTGCGGGGCCCAGTTGAATTCCTCTTGGAATGACATGCTCTTTCGTACTTCAAAATTGGCCGCGCATTTGGCCACGCTCTGGAGGTGGTCTCGGCTGCGGCTTGGCCGCGGCCGAGCCCGGCCTTTTCTCAGTGTAAAGGCAAACTGGGCCAAATGCGCGGCCAATTTCAGTCTGGCTTCCAGACCCTCTGCTCGTACTATTTCGCTATTCAGGATATTAATCCCCTCAACGTCGAAAACTAGTATAGTTTAAGGTGGTTTTGCCCTGCAAAGGATTTTTCTTTCGGCAAAGGCCTTTGCCTGAACGGCGACTTCGTCGCCACGGAATCCAGTTGGCAAAGGGTCGGAAAACCAGACTATATCAAATCGCGTTTGTTTACAAGCAGAGCACCACTACGACAAAATACTGAAAGGTTTGAATTAAAAGCGTGGCCAAGCCCAGCAGTGTAAACGGAGAAAATTGCGGGGCTCGGCCCTGCAATTGAGGCTGGGCTCCGCCGCCGCTCGGCCCAGCCCTGCACTGTAAACGGGGTCTTAGAAACCTAAAGTTAGGTCTCAACCAAAACTACACGATGCCTTTACACTACTGCACTATATGTTGCAAGTTGTATCCTTCTGCAATAAAACATTCACTGGTAGTTACCCCATGACAGCATTGCTATTTATTGCATCTTGTTATCAGTTGGCACAATATGAAACAGAAGCACTCACTGCACTTTGAAGCAAATGTTACAATGTCTTGATACCCTGCCATTTGGCAGTGTATAACAGCATGTCATAGATCATGCCATCTGGCAGTGTAACAAAGTACTAGTACAAATATCATAAACATGACAAAGATCCATGTTGCTAATGTCATACATGTACACCATGGTTGTGAATATCCAGTGGAAATCTCAAGTCTTAAACTAGTAATTCTGTAAGAGTCAAAAAAGACAAATGAAATCACACACATTTCCTACAACTTCCTCATGCTGGCAATTAGGAATTGTTGCATGGGGGCGGGATGAAGAAGGAATACTGGGTTACTACTTGTACAACTACACACATCCCTTTCAAGGACAAGTAAAGAAAGAAGATACTCGAAAGGTTTAACACCTACCTGTGCTTCATGATGAATTCAAACTTCCCCCATCCCTACCTATTTGAATGTAGTGCCACTAAAATGTATATCATTAAGTAAGTACTATTTTTAACGACCTCTCCAGAGGCCCTGAAAACTCTTATGAAGTATTTACTGTGTATACCTTACAGCATGTATCTGTTCCACTTCTCAATTTATAAAGAGATGATGATACTGGAAATTTCCAGTTTTACAGTTACAGGAATATAGTCAAAAGACAGACTGAACTGCAGACCAGTAAATCTTTATCTGCCAATGGAACATGGTTTTAAAAAAAAAATCTAAAGTATGTTTCTAATTCAAATTTTGAGCCAAGGAATCCCCTGTAATTGGCAGGTGTTCTATACAGGGGTGACGTCTGGAAGCAATGACCTTTTCATTACAGTCACAGCATCTTTGAGTTCTTGAACCTACATAAAGTGCACATTCAGTTGCAGTTGAAATCATGTGCATTCTATATTACCTTCAAACCCAATGGGGTAAATATATAGGAGTTCATCTTAAAACATAGCCACTGAACATTGAAGTTACGAAAAAGAACATTTTTTGTCCAACTAGAAGATATATTTCACCTGCACCAATCACTTGTTACACACATGTCAGGTGCAAGTTTATGAAGTATTCTTTTAAGTGGTATTTCTATTTGGCCAGATGAAAAAATTATAAACACATACATGATAAGATATAACAACGAAAAATCAATATTTTTGTTTGGGCTGATAATTGATAACATGGTGTACTATTGGTGATTGAACACCATCTGCACAAAGCGTAATAAGGGAGACTTGTGAGAATGACATCATCAAAGTCATGTCCTGACATGAATAAGTTCACAATAGCCGAGTCCTGACATCGGCAAATTGGTGGAGTGCACTCATATTGCGCAATTTCATCAACTGGCTTGATATTTGCACAAAGGACAGTCTGAGCCATCTATCCATGGGAATCAGTAAAAGTGCCATTAGTGCAATAAATCCACTTTGAACAAAACATATGAAGCAATTACATGTAACAGGAAGCTTGAGAAATCCAGAGGGACTAAAGGTCACATATTTGTTCACACACACACACACACATGATGTAAACTTGTATGTGGCAAACAAAATTAATTCCAAATGTAAATCTATATTTGGATGAACTGTATGCTGACTAAATATAGACTCAAACTACAGAACTTGTGACTATTCATCTTATTTTGAGAGTAAACAGGTAAAAGTTGTCCCACACCTAACCTGACATTGAAGCCTACACTCCATTTCCCCGTCCGTGAAAATTGTTTCATTGAACTGATTCACACTTCCACTGGCATAAAGGTCCTCTGACATACCAATGCATGTTGATTTGTGTTGATTTACGCTACCTCAACATCACCTTTGTGGTGAAACGAATATCTAGAAATATTCCATACATTTTTAACTAATTTTTCTTCTATTTTTCTTCAGATTACTTGGGAATGCCCACAAAAAATCCTTCCAAACCAATATTCCTCAGATGACCTCATCTGTTAATCATTGCTAAAGGAATGCACCTTCCCCCTGACTCAGCGTAACTTGCATGTTTTTGTTATATATTAATGTGACTAACAATAGACATGGTGAGGGAGCATGCTCTATCAAATATTCATGAGAAATTCCACTACACTATCATGGCTAGTTTTTCTTCATCTTGTAATATAGAAAAACATGGGCTTACTTTTTTCATGTGCATGCATTTTATCCATGAATTCAGACTAGCAGTGCCCAGGGCAATCTATCAATTTTGGCCCCGCATTTGGCCTTTAGCGCGTTTACACTGAAATGAAGGCTGGGCTCGCAGCAGCTGAGCCCAGCCTTTTCGCTCACTGTAAACTGGGTCCTATTCATGCTTTCATACTCAAATCACCTCCTACAAGATTGTACACTATTCAGCTTTTACTCATATCAATGACAGTGTTTTTTGATATGAAATAGTTTTTAAACTATAAAGGATCAAAAGTGGGAAATGTTTTGATGTAACACCTAGTACTTTAAATGCAGCCATCCTTCACTGGCCAGTTTGTTACTGATATGTGGAAAATCATTGCCACATGTCACATAACTGTGAAGTAGCACACTGTTCACATGTGTATCTGATACAATGCACAGGCATGAATTATCTCCAAAGACTTTTAACTACTGTTGGAAAAAAAAAAAAAAAAAAAAAAACCTTTAAAATATGTTTGCCACGTAAACACACTTTCATTTCTCTTTTCTTAAGGATATCATAAGCACTGTTTTTTTTTTCCCTCAAAAAGCTAAATCATAAAATCAGCAACACTGTTTGCAACCAAAATGCAGTTGTAGTTCATGCACCATTCGATCACAGCATGTAGTGAGTGCACTGTGGCAACAAGATTCCAGCCAAGGTGGCATCATAAGGCTTCTCTGGGTAGAATTTACCTAAAGCTAATTTGGGTGTCCTCCAGAGGCTACCCAAGTCTACCCAAGATGGTTTAAGGTAAAATTTACCCCATGGTCCTCCACAGGTTACCTGGAGGCTGTCAACTGTGTTGGGCCTAAACAGACGTTAGGTAACATATTTTCTCTTCTGGTGTTCTCTGGAGGCTACTCCAAGTTCTGCGGTCTGTTCAGACGAGGTATCAAAAAGTTCAAACAGGCAAACCAGATTTGACTCTCCTGACAGCAGACTGTGGTGCTATTTCTTTCTAACTTTCTTTCCAGCTCATTCCAAAATGCATTAAATGAATAAATAAACACAAAAAAAAAAAAACAGTCCTTCGTAAACAATAAATCAGAGCTCAGATAGTGATGGAATTATCAAATATTTTGGGATTTTATCTCAAATGATGAAAATGCAATATATGAAAGCAGATGTCTCATTACCTACAATTGTACCTTGTGTCACATAACACGTACAAATATGAACATAAACTGGTAGATATGTAAAATACTAGTGTAGCCATGCATGAATGTGTGTGCTAACAAACCCAAAGTACATGACTATTATGTACAATGTAATTAGGAACATCAATATTGGCTCAATCTCAGTTCAAACAGCCATAAAACAGTATATTAGCATCTCGCAGGTGATTGTTCCAAGTCATAAAACGATTTAGCTATTTGACCACAACAAACTTGTATCAGACCAATCAGCTGACACTGACAGTGCACATCATGTGAAATGAGTGCACAAGTATCAGCCGAAGCTCCTTTTCTCTGTGTATTTTTTTTCTCTCTCTCAAGTTTCTTTTCCAATACAATGTACTTGGAAAAAGACAAAAAGATTAGTTCATTACACATCAAATTCAACTACAGGCTGCAGGCTGCCATATTATGTATTGTACCATTACAGGAATTACTCCTTACAACAAACTTGCATGCTACATGTACATGTACAGTAAGTACACTGTCTTAATTTAGGCTGACTTGCTATTTCAATACAGTATTTGAGATTTGCATTCAAATGACGTCTTGAAACTATGACGCAAACTGATCAGACACTTCACACTTCCAATGCACCATATCAACTGATGATTACCTCACCCTGTGCCCTATCAATTACCATTGATCCACCGTCTACACACCGCTGACGACGTAATTATGAGGACATTGGACACCAGAAAGGGCGCAACACCCCACAGCACAGCACGCAGCAAGCTCAGTGCTAATAATAGCTCCAGACCTATAAAAGTACGAATTCTCCAACAGAGCTAAGTATGAACTGCAATTCAGCATACACTGTAGGCCATGGTATATTCAGAAACAGGACTTCCACTTCATGTGGCTTCCATGAATTAGAAATTTATGCCCTTATCTGCAGATATGCTGTATGATTCATCTGTTCATTCCAACAGCAGACCTCCTGATGATTTTCAGATTATCGAATTTGAACAACTATAAATTGGTTATACTAGGTACAGGGTTTCAGAATACCTTTATTGTGATTGGCATGAGGAATAAGAATGTTTGTAAAATTCATAACAAATCAAAATGAACAAAGATGATGAAATGGCAGCTTCACCATAAAAATACATGAGTTGGGGCTCAAGGAAGCAGAATAATAGAAAATAGCATGTACAAAATTCTACACAGGTGAACTTGTATTGTAATGAAATTATGCTAAGCTACACTTCTGACATATGTGAGCCTCCGAGTCATCATCCTTGTTCGGTGTCATTTATTTTTGATTTTTCTTTCAGAATATCAGTTTCTCTGTCTAAGGCCCAATATAAATTCCACAAATCCATACATAAAGCTGTCAATTAATGTACTACATGATGTGAAATAATGAAAATTGCTTGGACTTCCCCCTGAAGTTGTGCTTGACTGCTGTATTTCTGCACCATGAAACCCGGATAAGAAGCATTCCAGATAATTATGTAACAAAGTTTACACAGCGCTAGGGTACAGCTGTGTATTAAAACACTGTGCAAACATTTATTGTAGTTGTAGTGCACTGCAAAGGTCAGTTCCTCAAATATAACGTTATCCCACAATGTGCTCTAATGGATGAAGAACTGAGCAAGTCAGCAGGTTTTTTCTTAAAGGTACTAGCCCACATTTGTAAACCTGCAGCAATTGGTCTCATAGTTAGCATGGAGTTTGGGTATGATTGCAGCAACACCTGTGCAAAATTTCGTTCCAATTAGTCCATTACTTTCATAAAAATAAATGAAAATGCACCGTAATCCGTATGCATGCATATAACGCTCACTAGCTCCGGTCCACGTACGTGTTACATATTATGTACAATGTACGTAGCTATAGCCCGCGCTCGTAATGCGATTTTGGGTCGGGATGACCCGGTTTGAAAATTGATTTTAAAACAATGATTTTCTCTCTTTTATCGAATGGTATAGACAAAGAGCGACAGGTGAGGTATGTTACTGTTATAACTTGTACTTGAAGTCATATTGGACCTGTTTTATGCAGTTTTGATTTTCGTGGGTTTGCAAATGTGGGCTAGTACCTTTAAACCATTGAGGACACGTGATTGTCCCGAGTATACTCGGATAAGTGTCTATGGGAAATGCATGTTGTAGCAAAATCAGTCCGTCCTCAATGGGTTAAACTGTGTGCACAGAGGGGAACTTCATGATAGCAAGGGCTCTACATCTGCCATCATATTGAAGAAGTCCGACTATATACACTTGTAGGTAGTAAGGGTTTTTTCCTACATGTATGATGAACAATGTAGTAATGTTGAGTTTGGGTAAATTAGGTGCATTTACAATGGAAATACACGTACTGTGGTATTAATGTACAACAATACTTTGCTGCCACTGATCTCATTGGCGAAATACACCACAGTAATAGATACTGTGGCACAGTTCAGTTGGTACCCGTATGAAATGCTGTGGTATTTCTGGCTGGAAAGTACAACTCTCCAAGGTCAGCACTGCCCATACCCATTTTCCTATGTTGAGAAGACAGGAAGGTGTCAAGTCATGTGAGAAAAACACCAAAGTGCAGTGGGTGATATTTCAATACATGAGTGACACTCAAAGAAAAATACCACCTTATTTCACCATATTTTAGTGTGAATGGGCCTACAGTCATCATCTGGATGTCAATGCCAAACATAATATGAGCACTACATGTACACTGTATTTCTGAATGATATGGGGAGTATAGAGTTTATAGGGTAATTTTCATTTTATACCGGAACTCAACAATGTTGGTTTGAGCCATTCAGGAGGTCATATCAGGGCAGCAGATTTGCAAATTCAAGCTAACCCACACAAGAACGATATATGTTTCGAAGGAAAATCAGAAAAGATTTGAGGTTAAGCACATGATCTCACATGGCATCTATAACAGATACAAATGACCATTGTCTCTCACATGAAATCATGTGCAAATGGCTATGGACACTACTGACTGTTTAACATCTCAATCATTGAACAAAACAAAGAAAGAAAAAAAGACAAAAGCAAAATCAAAACATTTGAGTGAACATATTTCTTGGCTATATCTTTGAGCTAGTGTTCTCAAAAGATCTGAATAAAGAATCAGAGTGGGTTGGCTATTCAACAGTTAGCATCGAAGTGTCAAATACCCCTACCATGGTCAAATCTTTCTCTGACGACTACTCATGTGAAACAACAACAACAAAATGTGATCATCATAAGCAAGTGGTCACTGCAGACATGTATGACACTGAAAGCCATTGTTAAATAGATATTTTCAATTCATCCGTATGATTACATAAACACCAATATGCTATACTATGTACCGATATACTGTATAAGCTGTTATTTTCACGAGGGTTTAATTTTCGCGAATATCGCGAATTGCAGTTGGATCGCGAATTTAACAACATGCGAAATTGTCTCCATGCGCTTTGTTAATAGAGCATTAATGTAAGCGTTGGCGTCGATTCGCAAAAACAACATCTCACGAAAATGTCTATGACCTCATCATTCGCGAAAATATCTGTACGCGAAAATAATGGCGTATACAGTAAATCATAGTGTGTTGGCTTGTTGGCCTAACCAGGTTGCCTCGATAAGCTGTAGGCACCTGCCAGCTAATTTACATTCAGTCATTCACCCTTACATCAAAATACTTTGCAGTGTATTTTCCTTGGCTTGCTGTCAATGAGGACACAACCTCGCAAGTTTACATTATGAGTGGAAATCTGGCAGCTCAAAATCTCTCAAGTTTTAGCCAGGAGATATCTGATACTTCCAACTGGTTTCACAAGACTTCATCTCAAGTGCATGTACTGTTGTACCAGTAAGCTATGTGGTGTATGTATCAGTCCTTCATGCTGCATAATATACACAGTAAGAAGATGATGATACAAATTACAAGTGTAATACACACCCTAAATGTCCTATGATGTTGTGACAGTCAATTGTTTTGAAGGAAGTGTGGACAGAGGAGTCAAAATACACACATAAAAATTGCCATATTTGCAAAGTGAAAACAGCCCTTTTAATATTCCAGTGCTATTCAACCAAGAAAAAGAAAAAGAAGTCGAATCACACCAGCAGCATAGAATCTATAGGGAAGGTATTCACAACTTTGTTGGTCTGCCCTTGGTAGGGTGGGGAAAACGCCTCTGCCGACCAGTTGCTGAATCACTCAGTCACATTCTACGGTCTGCCCTACATGTCCCCTTCAATCACGTCTCGCGAATGTACATGAAATATCACTGGTCTTCATCACCAGTGCAGGCTTCTCCACACTGAGCTAGTCATGTCCACAGATTGGTGCCATCAATCAATTTCCTTACATTCCCACTAAGAGGAGGCTGAAGGTGAATAGACTTACTAGTGATCCAGGAGTTGCTCTATGCACACAGCTCGTTACATTAATCATTCCCAAATTTGTACATCACATTCACGGGATGGTACAGGTATGGATACTTTATATTGAATGTATACAGTAGGGTATCTGCTCTTTGTCTTTGCTCAGAACGAAAAAAAAAAAATGAGGGTAGTCCCTTTGAATGCAATTTAGGGTCGGTTGACTTTAGAAACAAATATACATTGTATACTCAGCAAAGGGTCTTTTATCAATCAAGCTTGTAGGATGCACAATGATGCCACAGCCCTATGAGCAACAACCCATCTACACACTAATGATCTAACATACAAGTCAATGCATGTAAGTTAGATACTGGTAATCTATTAATACCTATAGTTACACAATGCCAAACAACATTATTCAGAGATGCCGAGGTTATTGGATTCGTTAAAGGGTGAAATCCCTTTAGACCTTGTCCCTGCACTGGACCTAATACCTTGTCTAAGCTCAAGTTATTGTTCTTGGACTCTAATGGCTGCTGGTCTTGTGCCTATCAATATTGATATTGGCCCACTGGGCAACTGATATCATGAGTATCTGCTAATTGCAAAGATTTGTATCGTGTAGGACTAACTGTATTGGACTCACACTATGAAACCCTTTTGCTAAGAGTGAAGGGTGCAGAATGAAATGACAGGAGGTACAGCACAGTGGATTACTTTACTAGGCACTCTCTTTCATACTCAATACTTACGTTCAGACGGGAGCCCTTAACCTCGAAGTTAGGAAACTTCGAGGTTAGAGCTTGTAGTTAGGGACCGTGAAGACGCACTCGTAGTTAGCAAACCTCGAGGTTTGCTCGATGTTTCGAGCCACGAGAAATCTTATGGTTAGCGCTCTAACCACGAGCCGCGGGGGGTCCCCACTCGTAGTTAAGCACCGTGTGGACACAAAAAACAACGAACTCTAAGTTAAGAGTGACCTCGCCGTAATCTCCAGCCCCCACAATTTCCCTCTGCTTCCGGGTCAACCTCCCAAACGTACACCACAAATACGCTACACGTGAAAAACCTATGACGCACGACACAACATCATCTTTTCTTCCCATGCGCTCAATTGATCTCTGAAAGTGAACACGTCGAACTCGCTACTGTATTCTATATTCTTCTCCGACGCTAAAAAAAAATGTTTTCGACGAATACAGTATCTTCATAAAGGCATAAAGTCATCAGTGCAGTGCTATCTCTGCATACCATGACAGAGAAAAAGAGTACCTGTAAGCAAGGGCGCCGGAAGCGGGGGGGCAGGGGTGGCACTTGCCCCCCCAAACAAAATGTTGGGGGGGCAAAACGAGTTTTTGCCCCCCCAAAGTGCCCCCTGTAACAAATAATTAATCACTGATTTAAAGACCAAAATGAACAATAAAGGCATATTTCTTGTCTAAATGTTGTAATTTCATAACTGAAAATGCAAAAAATGTGAAAAATGCGAAAATGCAAAAAAAAAAAAAATAATAATACACTAACAACATACATTATTGTATCTATACACTAATAGTAACTTATGAGTAAATTTAGTGTATAGATGGTAGCCTCGTGTCCTCGAGTGTGCCCGCTGAAACATACCTTTAGTAAACCTTACATTTTTCATTTTCTTCTTTGCTTTCTAGTAGTATAAGAATATTTTTTATTGTTCGAACGATGCGATCACGTTTAAGCTTTTAATGAGTACATTTCAGATAAATTGAAAAGTGAAAGTGGCTCGCTCTATAAAAGCGACTTTTATACTCTGTTTTTACAAAAAGTCCCTACCGTGGGAGGGGGTATCCCCCTCCCACACCCTCCCCCGCTCGGTCGCTTCGCTCCCTAGACGAGGATCTCACACCATCACTTTACTCCAGTATGTTAAGATCATGGTCCTTCCGACTGATTTTTTTTCAATATGTTAATTCCCTAGAAATTTGCTTTTAAATGTTCTATAAAGGCGACTTTTATACTCTGTTTTTACAAAAAGTCCCTACCGTGGGAAGGGGGTATCCCCCCTCCCACACCCTCCCCCCGCTCGGTCGCTTCGCTCCCTCGCCGAGGATCTCGCACCATCACATTATTAATGTACTCCCGTATGTTATGATCATCGAGTCCTTCCAACTGATTTTTTCAATATGTTAATTCCCTAGAAATTTGCTTTGAATTCTCTATAAACGCGACTTTTATACTCTGTTTTTACAAAAAGTCCCCACCGTATCCCCCCTCCCCCCGCTCGGTCGCTTCGCTCCCTCGCCGAGGATCTCACCATCACATTATTATGTACTCCCGTATGTAATGATCACAGTCCTTCGCACTGATTATTTTCACTGTGTTTAATTCCTTAGAAATTTGGTCTATAAACGCGACTTTTGTACCCTGTTTTACAAAAGCTCACGCGCCGAGGATCTCACATCGTCACAATGTGCCCCCGTTGAGATTTTGCCCCCCCAAAACCAGAAGTGTTCCGGCGCGCTTGCCTGTAAGCAAGTCCGACAGGGTTGGACTAAAGAATAAAATAATAGACGCCTTGTTAGCAGTGTGGGCTGAAACTTCCGGTTTTGCGGTTTTAACATCGAGTGGGACCCACTCGTAGTTACGGGGGGCAGAAGCTTCACCTCGAGGTTTCGTAACCTCGAGGTTAAAATTCGTCGTGTGGACACACGTCGTAGTTAGGGGGCAAGAGCTAAACCTCGAGGTTTCCTAACCTCGAGGTTAGGGCCTGCCGTCTGAACGTAACTATTGAGCCTAACTGAGCAGATGCATGAACACAATTTGTGACACATACGGCAGACATGCAATGAGAACTTATATCAAATGAAAGAAAGATAATTATTCAGAGGGGTGAAGGTTCAGATTCAAGTTTCTTCACTTTGTCTCCCTCTACAAATTAAATTTGTTAAGATCGCAACTGCTGATCTGTAACAAAATAAGAAGATTACAACACTTTGCGGCATCACGCATGGATAGCAAAATTATACAAAGAAAATTCAACACACTTTCATTTTTCTAGCATAATTAAATAGCACTTGACTTTCAAATACTTGACTTATACTCATACTGCACTGAAACTTTACAGAATTTCTATGGAATGTCAATACTAATCAAACTATGTCGATGTGTTAACTATTAATATTGCTGCATTCACTCAATCCACACATATATTTGGATTTCATTTCCCTTTAAGTGGGAATCCCGCTTCCAAGGGATAGAAAAACTTGTTTTCCAACCCCTCTACTGTACTAAGAGAATTGGACAAACAGGCTCTTTGGATCATCTTTAGTAAATATGTGTAATGAGCATGGAATACATTCACATTCATATTTGCAAGGAATCCCTGTCTTGGTGATCAATGATTAGCTTTTAGCATTTTTTTTTTTCTAAAAGAGTAATACAAACACTTTCAATTTTCTTTGTTAAGTGTAGCTTGAGCTTGATGGAAATCTTCAATACATTGTTTGATATAAAATCCCCTCCAGAGAAGCAACTCCCGTAGAAACTGAAATGGCTATTACTAGTGAGTGCCAGTATTGTGTACATGTTTAGAGTGCCTTCAAATAGAGGACTATGTCGAGAGTGCCATACTCCGGAATATGATTACGTGGAATATGTGAGTCAATATCTAAAATAGCAAGTATTGTATCAGGAAAGCTATATCCAAGTTAAGAGGAGGGATTTCACTTCCTTTCAATCATTTAATTGCTTTCTACCTCTGAAAAACAAAAAAGAAAATAAAGATAAAAAGAAGAAGAAAGAAAATAAAATGCTGGAGACGTATATGGGGTTATTACATCCCAGACTTGTAGCACATCTTGATATTCAAATTTGACAGTCAATCTCACCTCTTGTACAGTCAACCTCGCTTTAGTCACTTGGAAAGAAGAAATAGCTTTGACTTAAAGAAAATTCAGCTTATGCGGGATTAAATTCAATAGTATAAAAAGAAGACTTGAAAGACCTTCAACTTATACGGGGTTGACTTGAGCAAGGTTGACTAAGTACTGTAGTATGCAAAAAGAAAAAAATTGGTTAGACAATACAAAAAAGAAGAAGAAGAGTACATGATCTATCTTGTAACTTATCATACAATTTTGGATCAATATCCCTTACATTGTCTGGCTCAGCTTCACAGATTTAAAGACAGGATTGTTTGGTTAGAGTTTGTACGTTTACTTACCATCTCCACAACCCTGAGTATTCCTGGAAGTGACAAGGCATATGCCTTGTCGAAAGTGCACTGCATGCTTGTTGATGTGGTCTGGTAGGTACTGGTCGTGTGTGTCGTGGTTGTGTGAGAGTCGGGAAAGGCAGCTGGTTCTGCTGGGTAGGGGTCAGCCATGGTTTCAGATGGAGCTTGTTATTCCACACTGTATAAAACGGCGACTTCAGACCCTGTTTCTGCACACTGTGTATGGGCAAATACAATGTTCAGTAGCTGCACGAGTGTAGGAAAATAATGCCTTTCATAGTCTCACTGTGGAGGCATATAATGCATCTTTGAATACAAACAGAAGAAGAAGATTTTGTATCAAGTGTACTGGGATGTAAAATGCAAGTGTACTGGGATGTAAAATTCAGAGTTTTCTTAGATTTCTTTACTGAAAGCAATGTGTATGTCAGAGTTTAGCATTAAATAATAATAATAATAATAATAATAATAATAATAATAATAATAATAATAATAATAATAATAATAATAATAATAATAATAATAATAATAATAATAATGATAATAATAATAATAATAATAATAATAATAATAATAATAATAATAAAAATAATAATGATAATAATAATGATAATAACAATAACAATGATAATAATAATAATAACAAAAACAATCTTAAAAGAGAAAGCATGAATTAATAAATGCTGACAATCCATTTATAAGCATTAGAGAAATAAAAATTAGAATGAAATCAAACTATCACTTGTGAAATCTACAATCAAGTGAGACTTGAAAATTATTTCATACTGCCTCCTTGGTGGGCATCTGAATGTAATCGTCATTCTCAATTTTCTATTACAATGAAGAGAAAGATCATTATCATTGCACAATTTTATGTAAGATAGAAAAGGGAAAAAGCATTCATTTCAGTGAGAGGGATTTGATTCAGGATTGAGAGTAACTTTACAGATCTATAATCTAAAATCCTTACTACAAAGAAAGATATTACTACACAGGCTAGACAAACATTAAAAGGTAAAAAATGACTGGGTGAGTGTCAATGGTATTGGCCTCAAACAACTCCTGGGGTAATCTGTTCCCATCTTTGATGGTTCTTGGTAAGAAGGAGTTTTGGTGATAAGAGTTCTGCTGCAGGTGGGACCAGGTATTGATGGTTGTGAGTTCTTCATTGATGTGGAGGGAATAGTTGGAGCTGTTCCTTGATCATTGCCCTCAAAAATACCTGTACTCTAATTAATATTTTGGGTTATACACTTGTAGAACCTGGAGTTACTTTTTCACGTTTTAGCTTCTCTATGTCATCACAATGCAACTTTGGTCATAAATGACACTTCACGCGTTACCCCGGGGTACCGCTGTACCCCGGGGTACCACGTTGTGTAGTGCCGCCTCACGTCCACTCGAGGACAGCCGCAGAGAAATGCATGCACTGTGTGTGCGTGTACATACATGTACAATGTAGTCATTCCCATGCCACTGCACGTTATACTATGCATGCATGGTACGCTGTGCTAGCAATAGTGTGTGCTTCAGTGCAGTGCAGTGTTGTGCAGTGCAATGGCTAGCACACGCTAGCTCCAGCACCAAAATAATTTCCCACTTTTTGGCACCCACGGTACAACCTTAAAAAAAAAATAATAATTCCACGAAATGGCTGATTTTTATTTGGCACCCCGGGATACCTACAGAAACAACAAATATCGGTTTCAAAAACTGCTCACTACTCAGCACATGTGTAAAAAATTTTAGGTGCTTGTGTAATTAACCAGCAAATATGTGATGAATTATTAGGGTACATGATGGGTTCTGTAAATGCTTACTGGACCATGCTGCTAGCCCAACCACACCCTACCAGACACCTTGCGCAGCTGTGCTCTGACCGGGCTGTGTATAGTTACCTGTTGCTAGAAACTCAAAGCAACTTCACATCACATCAAATGCATGAATCGCCCAAACTTTGTGTTTGATCAGAATCAAACACAAGGTGTATTAGTTATGTTTGATATTTGCGTTCAAAATCAAACATCCTTTCAGCTTTGCTTTGGACTTGCTTTGAAAATGCAAAGTTTGGGGTACAATTTGTTGGTGGACTTGTGTGTGATTTTTGGAGTTTCTCACAATATGACCCACAAGTGATAGATGCATGCCAGGGCAGTGGTCAGCCTTACATCAGAGCAGCTAGCGAATTTCAGCATATAATATGTGTACGTGAGTCATATGCACATACGCATTGGGGAGTTCGCGAACGAATAGTGAATTGGTTCTATAAACTCCGGTATAGCCGATACTTAGTCAGTAATAGGTTCTTTAAGCTTAAAGGCATCCGGCAATATTTACTCATAATCATACTGTATCAACTTCTTTATTCATAAATTCCTTAGCTAAATTGGTTTGCAATGGCATCACTGAAAAGCTGAAACATGTCAGAATACAATCCAGTAACCTAAAATATGGATCAGCAAGTGTAATTGTAATAAAAGGTCATAACACTAACACTAACACTAGTGTGTGGCCTGGATTGCAATTGTTTTAGTATTTTCTTAGTAGAAAATATAGACATCTAACACAGTGTAAGGGAACATAATGTGTAAACGGTTGTAACAGATACGCCGAGAGAGGGCGGAAAAAAGAGAACGAAAGATGGCGTCTGTCCTCGAAGGACCTATGTTGACGATTCGGTACCGAAGATCGAATTAAAGTGTTCAAAGGCAAACCCTGTCTGGTTCTAGTGTCATTCCCTGTTGTGCAAAGTTGTCCCCCTTTCAGTGGCATAGTCGGCAGGATATCAACACACATTGAAAATAAAAAAAAATAAAAAAAAAATAATAACACTAACTATAATTCAGCACGATATCAACACACATTAAAAAAAATAACAACTGTAACAAGTAAAATTAGTGATAGATGTTAGACAGTTTGATTTGAAGTTAAAAGTTTAAAGTTGGCATTATACAGCTGTAATCATGGCAGATGCTTCAGAGCTGGATATTTGAATCGATTCACAGCAGATCACATACGGCATTTGTGTGAGTTAAATCACATTGACACTAATGAAGTGAGAACAAAACAGGACAGAATTCAGTGTTTGGCTGAGCTGCCAAACTGAAAGGGGGACAACTTTGCACAACAGGGAATGACACTAGAACCAGACAGGGTTTGCCTTTGAACACTTTAATTCGATCTTTGGTACCGAATCGTCAACATAGGTCCTTCGAGGACAGTCGCCATCTTTCGTTCTCTTTTTTCCGCCCTCTCTCGGCGTATCTGTTACAACCGTTTACACATTATGTTCCCTTACAACAGTTACTCGAAAGACCTAACCACCACCAGTTGTACAGCTGTGAGTTAGATTTTTGTAGGGTCTAACAGTTAGGCCTAACTGAAATTCACCTGCTTGTGTCTAGATCAAACTTGTTCGATACTTTGTTCAATACTAGACCTATAATAAGCCCGATGTCATTCACTAAATTAAATACTTTCGACTTTAATATGTCAAACACCCTCGAACCCCATGTATTGATAGGAATATAGGTCTAGTCTTCTCTTCATTGCCATGTAAATTGTAAGTAGGCCCTATGTTCTGCAGATCTCGTCTGTCATCGAGTGTATGAAGACGCCCCCAACATCTCCACACTTGCTAGCCCGTTCCGCGTCCCGCGGCCCGCAGCACGCCCCTCGCACTCTGCCAAACCTCAAGCGTCCCGAAAGTACAACAATCGCTTCAAGAGCTCTAACTAGTTCAGTACCGCGTACGAGTATACTTGTCAGCTCCATAGTTCGACAGGTGAGGTTCCCGCTACGAAGTACATGTACCACAGTAGACCCTAGTACAAACCTAGCTGGTATAAATTGACTTTGTTTCAGTTCAAGTGCCTCCATTGAAACATTAACAGTTGGGCCGATTTTTCATTACTGCTAACTTGTCCTTAAAAAAACCCAAAATACTATAAAATAAGATTTCTTACCAGAAAATTTAACTGTAGTAAAGATGTCACTCCTGTGTGTTTCATCACGGTGTCTGCATGCCGCGCGAGTTGCAGTGGTGTGTCTCTAGCTAGATAGATCATCAGCGCTCGCTCGCGCAATAGATGTAGTAGGCAGGGAACAGCGCCGAGTGTTTTGTCAATGTCAAAGAGTATAGAAGCTAAGAGGGCGTACTCTCGCGATTTCGCACGCAAACAGGTGTAGTACGCCATGTACGGCATGGAGCCATAGAACTCTATAGAGTTCTGTGCATGGAGCCCCACATGGAGGCCAACGGCGGCCATTTTAGTAATAATAGCGCGAGCTTCTTAATTACAAGTTCACCTTCATAGACATGTGGGTTGAGTGAATGCAACAATATCAGCAGAACACATCAGTGAGAGTTTGAGCAAAATCGGACAATCCGTTCAAAAGCTATGAATTTTTGAAGTTTCTGCTCAGTAATGGCTGGATGAAAAGACTACTATAGCTTGTGATGTCACATGAGTACAACGATTATAAAGAAAGAATAAAGAAAATTCAACATATTTCCATTTTTCTCGCATAACAAAAGAACACTCGACTTCTCTCTTTCAGAAGGCAGGGGGAATAATATTACCCTTAACATACGTCAGTAGCAAGTCGATGAAATGTGCACTTTATTAAAAAAAGTAAAGTTTTGTGAAATTCTCTTTTTATTTTCATTATATAGTTGTACGCATGTGACATCATACACTGTAGTAGTCTTCTCTTCCAGCAGTGACTGCGCAGATACTTAAAATATTCATAACTTTTGAACGGATTGTCCGATTTTCCTCAAACTCTCACTGATGTGTTCTACTAATATTGCTGCATTCTCTCAATTCTTATGTATATGAAGGTGAGCCTATGGAGCAAATGCTACCCTTCTTACATTTTCTTCATTTTAAGGAGGCACACAGCCGTAGAATTGTGTTTTAGACCTCAAAATATCACAAGAAGTACATTTTCTGTCGATACGTTAAACAAAATTTGAAGAAATTTCATTACTTTTCAATCTGTAGTCCTTCAAAGATTGTATTTGAGCTGACAAACGCCTTTTATCTCTTTTTCTCTCGGGCTACTTTAGCTCAAACTTTGTGAGACTGCATATTGGAAAATAAATGACATTTCTTCAATTGCATTTCATGATTAGACAGGAATGATACTTCTGTATGACAAAATGAGGTCCTAAGTACATATCTTCCCCTGTATGCGTTTAATGCTCCCTAAAAGGGGAGGGGGGGGGGGGGAATTAAAGGAAGACAGACATCGCTACTTTAAAAAATCTGGGTTATGATCACGAAATATACGCCCTCTATCGATCAGTCAGCTAATGGCGTCCCATAGAGCTGTATTAAATAGAGCTCTATGTGGCGTCCGTATTTCGCCCATCGAGGCCTCACGCTCCTAATTCAACTCTCGCGCATTGCCTACCGGGAAGGCAGTACGAAGATGAGGTAATGTTATTTTTTACCAAAAAAAAAAAAAAATCATAAAAAATCAGTCAAGTGGAAAATTGCCACTTTTGGTAGTGTTTGACATTGCTTGAGGACAGGAGCTTTTGCAGGTTATGAAGAAGTTGAATGAATCAGGGTTTTTGTATTTTTAATGAATTTTTATTGATGTATGAGGTAATTTGCTATTTTTATCATTTTTGAGAGTGACTGGATGACTAGTCTCGTATGGAGGCTCTTAACTTTTTTTTTTAGAGCTGGCAAACATCCCAAAATATGTAGTTTGCTTGAAAGCAGAGAAAATTTCCCTTCATCTGCTTCAATTTAAAAAATTTCTATGATTCGATTAATTTTTTATGATTCATGGACTATGCTGCATTTAACACAGGTTTCTATGGGAGCCCGGAAAAGGAGCGTGAGGCCATGAGCGTACTACGCGAAATCGCGGGAGTGAGCCCTCTTAGCATAGCTTCTATACAGTACTCTTTTTGGTCAATGTTGCATAGGCCTACATTGGGTCACGAAAACACACACACACAGGTACACACACACAGACACACACTGTACACTGATGACGACAGAAGCGCTAGCGTGCCGCCGCGCGCGCACGGCAGGTGTTACACCTGTGGTGTAACACCATACTGTCCGACAAGAAGTTGTCGGACAAAAAATAAATGGCTCTCAGCCATTCTGATGCAAGCTCGTAACAGTTTGTCAGAAAAAAAAAATATCTGGCCAAAATGCTTCATGAAATGCCCCCAGGTGAAGGTTACCGTACTGTAACCTTCACCTGGGGGCATTTCACGAAGCATTTTGGCCAGATATTTTTCTGACAAACTGTTACAAGCTACTGGAATCCTTGTATCTGAATGGCTGAGAGCAAATTATTTGTCCGACAACTTTGTCGGACAAAATGCTTCATGAAATGCCCCCCCCCCCCCCAGATGTCCGTGCGCAAGGATCGTATACGACAGCCACCACAACCAACCACAACGACAACTTGAAATCAATCTTGGTTTTGTAGCAGGCTGGCAGCTGAGGTACTAGTAGTGGTAGATGATGCGCTTCTTGTGACGTGAAAGGAAAGTTTGAAGTTTGAAGTTTATTAACTCAACCATCCCTCAGAGTCAAAAAGTGTACGGGAGTATAATACAGTAAATAGATATATACACAATAGAATGTAAATGCAAAATAAATATGATTGTATCTATACACGTATACATGTATACCATAACTAGAAATAGATTTTTATCGTAGAGATGGGTCTATCTCTGCGTGAATTGATGCATACTGTGCCTAGGGAATATTGTAGCGAACAACGGGGCCTTGGCACTTATGCAGACCGAGCCGCGACCGTCCGTTTGATCGAAATATACGATCACTCTATGAAGAGGATAAAACCTTAACCCACCACTTGTACGTCACCTGTCTACACCTTGCACTTCACACCATCTGCAAAGGCACATTCTCACTCTCTATCTAATTCATCCAACACACTGACAAGTGAATTTTCATTCTCACTCCCGACGTCGTTTCTAGAGTGCGTCGTTCTTTGACGTCATTTAGAAAGTACGTCGTTTCCCGACGTCCGCCTTTGTACTTCGTCGTTCTGCACCTTAAAGGGATAGTTCAGTATTGGTGGAGATGAGAATTGGGCTTTTAACTTTTTGTGGGATACCAAGAAAGCACTTATGAAATAGTACAGAGCATACCATTTTGAGAGGAATTCCAAGTTTATTTGATGAAAATCGGGATTGGAATGACTGAAACATCCAAAAACAAAGTAAAACAAAGCGATCGTAATAAAATGTGGGTCCCACACTTTATTGAATCCCTCTGTTTTCGATATCTCAGCCATTTCAAAACCAATTTTCATCAAACAAACGTTGAATTCCTTGTGGAATTACATGCTCTTTCATATTTCATAAAAGGTTTCTCATTATCTCCTCCAAAAATGTTAGAAACCTGAAATTAGGTTTCAACCAAAACTATATGATCCCTTTAATAGTTCAGAAGTATACGTCGTCCTCCAACGTTCGCCCTGGAAGTACGTCGTTCGTACTTATCCTTTCCACAGTACTGTACTGCGTTCTCCGACGTCTGTTCTTGAAGTACGTCTGACGTACTTGTCCTTTCCAAAGTACTGTACTTCGTTCTCCGACGTCCGTTCTGGAAGTACGTCGGACGTCCGTCCAGAAGCTCAGTTATCCCACGTTGCAACAAAGCCCGCTCGAGAATGCTCGCAAAGGCTGCAGGACGAGTTGTCTTCTAGTGCGGAACCACTGGTTACCATCCTAGTCTCCATCAGCATTCATTCAAACCAATAGTTATCTTATATTGAACAGGAATGCATCACAACGTGCAGAGGCGATGTATCGGAACACGGACTTGTTTATCCAGGTATATTGTGTACATACGTTCAGATCGTCGTACCGATCACCAGTCTCGAGTTTTTTTGTTTTGTTTTTTTTTGTTTTTTTTTTGTCCCCACCGAATGAGTTCGGCAGCCTAAAGGCCGTATCACACCTTTCAATTCAATAGTTTATTTATTTCCATCATCACAAAGAAAGAAAAGAAAAAGTTGACATAATCCAGTGATACAATTTTTTTTTTCATTTCTCTTACACTCGTCCGATAAAGGATTTTTTTCAATACAATATAAAGTATATTATACACGAATGGTGTCGTAAAAAAGAAACAATGCACTTTGTCATGGCAACAAAAATAGTAAATAATCACAATGATGGAAAACAGTGTTCCACTAAAAAGCCACGCTTGTAAAACGTGGAACACTGGAACAAAACAACAACAGCACCAATTTGTTATACCAAATAGACATATTCATTTAAATTCTTCTATATACTATTGTACATTTTACTAATTGATATAATGATGTTGATACTATGAACAATACTTACTAGGATTTTAGGATGCAATCGTATAAACTATATAACATATCACATTTGTGGCACAGACACTATGGGGCCAGGTGTGCCAGGAAAATTGAATGGAAAAAGATATGCAATCGGCCACAAAAAAACATAACGACGACAACAACAATAACACAATACACAGAAATAACAAAATTTGAGGAAATGCACTCAGACAGATACTGGACAACGAAGAACGAGGAAAAAGTAGCAGGGAAGAATAGAGAAGGAAAAGGAGAGGGATGGAAAAGGTCTGTGGACACACTACAAAATCTCAAGGAAAAGTGAAACATGACGGGTTTTTCCATTGAACAGAATTAACTGGTATATTTAGAAAACAAATATTTTTTGAGTTTATACTTAAATGTAATTAACTTCACAGATTCTTTTAGATCATTATCTAAGCTATTCCAAAATCTGGGTCCGGTATAAACAAATGTATTTTGAGTGTGTACAGTTCTAACTAAGGGAAGATGAAATTCTTTAGATTGTCTAGTGGGATAATTATGTACGTGGCTGTTACGGTGAAATAAAGAATAAAATATTTTGGGTAGATGATTGCAGTTGTAATTAAACATAAATTGACCAAGTTGTAACAAATACAACTCATTTATTTTCAGAATTTTGTGCTCAAGGAAAAGCTTGTCAGTATGTGCTCGGATATGAAGGTTAAAAACGATTCTGAGCGCCATCTTTTGCAGAAGAAATAGTTTATCTAACAATGTCGAATATGTATTCCCCCAAGCAAGAATTCCGTAATTCAAGTACGGCAATACCAAACTTGAATAAAGCGTAATCAAAGCCGAAGAAGGAAGATAATATTTCAATCTATTCATTATGCCTATGTTACGTGCAATTACTTTACAAATATTGTTTATGTGACACTTCCATGATAACTTATTATCAACACAAACACCTAAGAATTTAATAGACGAAACCTCTTCTAGAGGAGTAGTGTCAAATATAACATTACCTGGTAATCTATCTAAAGAATTACTGAAAAACATATACTTTGTCTTCTCAATATTCAGTGACAATTTATTTGCATATATCCATTGTGAGACATTCTTCAATTCATCATTCACTGTACTAATCAAAGTATTAGGGTCAGGGTGGGAATAAAAAAGATTGGAATCATCCGCGAATAATATGAAAGAGAGTTTATCTGAAGATCTATAAAAATCATTAATGTAAACTATAAATAACAGTGGGCCTAACAAACTTCCTTGCGGAACACCACATTCTATTTTCTTCATAGAAGAATCAAAACTGTTGACATGTACATATTGAAATCTGTCAGATAAATAACTCGTAAACCATTGCAAGGCTTTTCCGCGAATACCATAATGGGATAACTTAGAAAGAAGTATACCGTGATTAATCGTATCAAAAGCCTTTGAAAAGTCCAGGAAGATGCCTATTGTATGCGAAAATGTATCAAGTGCATGTGTAATCTTTTCCACAAAGGTAAGTAAAGCGTGGGTGGTGTTGTGATTTTCTCTGAATCCAAATTGAAAATTCGTAAATATATTACTCATATTGAAAAATTTTACAGTTCGGATATATACTATTCTTTCCAAAATTTTAGAAATTGAGGTTAATAACGATATTGGTCTGTAATTATTGACATCATTTTTCTCCCCTTTCTTATATATAGGTATAACTTTGGTAGTCTTCATTTGACTTGGTACAAGCCCAGTACTAAGTGATAAATTAATAATATATACTAAAGGATCTATTATTTGAAGAATTATATTTTTCAACAAATAATTATCGATTCCATCACAACCTGGGCTTTTCCCTTCTTTCAAATTATGAATAATATCAATAACTTCTTCATTATACGTAGGGTCCAAAAATATAGTTTTAGGATTAGGTATATCTAAAAAATCATAAAACACTTTATTAGATGAAGGGATACTTTGTGATAAATTTTTCCCAATCGATGCAAAAAAATCATTAAAAATTTCGGCCATACCAGCAGGTACATTGCTTGAGGTATTACCCCATCGTACTTCTGAAATACTAGATACATCATTAGATGTATTCATAACCTCTTTTATTGTTTTCCAAGTATTCTTAATATCATTTTTATATTTCATTATCTGGTTGACATAAAATTTTCTCTTTTGTAAACGCAATAAATTAGTAAGCGTGTTTTTATAAGTCACATATTTTTGTCTGTTTTTATCCGTAGGGTTACTCCTGTATTTATAAAACAAATTATTTTTTCTATTAATCGATCTTAAAAGTGATTGGGTTATCCACGGGAGTCTTGGAGTTCTTTTGTAAGAACTTTTCCTTGTGCAAAACGGAATATGTTCATCAATTTTAGAAGTGATAGTTTTCATAAAATAATCATAACACAAATCAAGATCGGTATTGTTGTATACATAAAACCAATCAATATCTTTTAAACTATTTTGCAAATTAATAAGATTATTGGCCGTAATCTTACGACGTCTCTGATAATTATTTTGCCTAGTAGATAACTTAATTGGCACTTGTGTGAAGATTGGATAATGATCAGAGATGTCAGATAAAACAATACCAGACTCGGGAATTGGGAGAGTATTACAAAAAATATTATCAATCAAAGTGGCAGATCGGTCAGTAACACGGGTCGGCTTAGAAATTAACGGTAATAAAGAAACAGACATTAAGGTTTCTACAAGTTCTTGCGAAATATGTTGGGAGTTACATTTCATAAGATCAATATTGAAATCACCCATTAAATATACGTGTTTGTTTGTAAAAATAGAGTTCTGCATTAAATTTTGTATATACAACAAAAAATCATTCGGATTCGATCCAGGGGGTCTGTAAACAACTCCAATCAGTATGTTTTTCAAATTCGGGTTTACCATTTCAACAAAAAGAGATTCAACTACATCAGTCATGACATTCAATTCTTCGTGGATAGAATATTCAAATTTGTTGGGGATGTATAAACCCACGCCACCACCCATTCTTTCTTTTCTATTTCTGTACACGAAATCAAAGCCGGATATAGAAAATAAATGACTTATATTGGGAGTCAACCATGTTTCGGTCAAACCTATAACAGAACAGTTATTACCAGAGTTTTCTAAAAATAATCGCAACTTATCAAAATTTCTACTTATGCTTCGTATATTCAAATGAGCTAACAAAAAATTGTCATCATCACTATTCATAACATATTGTTTATACTGATTTACAGTCAGATAAACACATGATGAACTTTGCACAGGATCTTCAGGATCAAAATTATATTCAAATTCTTGTGCTGAAGCATTAAGTTTGTTCGATATGTATGCTTCATATAAGGTGGAAGTTTTGTTTTCCTGCGCGGACGTAAAAGAGCGCCCAACTGTATCATGAAATTCATCATCGTTCACAGAGTTGAAAACAAATGTTGGATTAGCCATAAGTATAAAGAGAATCACACCGGAATCGAAAAAAGTTCCACTTAGACCTAGACCTGGAAATTGTAGTTATGTGGGAATGTACAGACCTGGAAGAAAAGAAAGAGAAACGCATATACACAAACATGAAACACATACAAGAAACACACACATGAAGCATAGACATGAGACACACACAAGACACGAGAAACAACAAGGACGCAGACAAGACATAGCCGATGATATCAAATTGGGCACGGTGCGTGGCCTGTGTCTGCTCTGCCAATACAAAACGAGGCATAAGCAATAATGTCAGCTTGGATTTAACAACAGACTGCATTTGAGTGAGTGAGCTCCCTTGATACTCAAAAAATATCATTTTCATACGAGATATATTCACGTGCATAATTCAAACTATCAATATGAATTTTTATAGGTTATTTGGGGATCAGGAGAGAAGGAGAGAGACGAAGGGAGACACGAATAGAACTTTGATGTTTACTGTATACACCTACACTGTAGTTTCTGATATTAACAGTAAGTTCAACCTCTTTGCACAGAGAGCATGAGCAGAGTATCGTGCATGAATTACATCAATGACACATGAACACGAAAGGAAAATGAGGTAGCTAATACATAGTACCTGTATGGAATTATTATAGGCATATTATCAAATTCCCACCTATATTCTTTCTTTATTTTTACACAGAGTTAAGCTATCCCTTTAAACTCTTCACAGTCGGATCAAAATTATTGAAATCATACATCAACACCATTTTCAGTCCCATAACTGATCACGTTTACTAATTAATCAAAATTAATTGTCTAAAACGTGTCATATGGCCAACCTGTATACACACGTATACATACACACAATGCTAAATGTATGTGTCAAACCTCTGTAACACAACTTTGAACTAACTGTAGGAATTATCGCTGCACTTATCATCCATATCTTTCATCACTATCTGAATCTTCATAAAAGACAGTAATTAACACATAATAATCAATACAGAAGACTGACTTAAAGGAACAGTTCAGATACTCTTTTACACTGCATAGCTTATATATATATATATATATATATATATATATATATCAGCACAAAATAACCACAACCACATTGTGTTACTGAATTTATATTTGCAAATTTCGCTTGAATCGTTGTTTCTCACGAATTCCAACTATTATGCACTCTACGTCTCCATAAAATAAATACCATTTTGTTACAATATACTGTGTGATTTTAATTGAAGAAAAAATAGAATAATTTACGACAACTACAATGTAATGGCAAAAGGACATACTTTCTGTACAAAATCTCGAGACATTCTAAAATGCCTCTGTTTTTATAGCTATATATACAATTCGTCGTGCTTTTTACTACGTTCGGGTACAATTTGTAGGGTATTTCCGAAACAAATAAACAAACAAACAAATATTATAATTTTCAGAACAATGAGTACATAAACGTTCGTGTCTGGAAATATCTTTGTAACGCCCACATTCTATTGGGAAGCTTATAACCCGATTGAGGCATCTTGTCTTAGTCTACATTGCTTTGAAAAAAGTTTGACTTCTTACCACCATAGTACAAGATTTAGCAAATTGCCATCATTTACACGCAACAATTAACCATTAATTCCGTCCCTCAGTGAACTTCGGTCAACTAAAGCAAATGTCTTTTTATAGTCTATAACAAAAGCACAATAAACTCTGTTTTTCATTTCTTATTTTATCATTTATCTATTCTTTTTGAATTGCCAATGAACGATTGCATGCAATGAGAAAATGTGATCTATCGTAGAACACTGATCGGAAACCGGCTTGTAAGCTTTATACTTCGCCGAGCAGATCGTAAGATTCGATGAACGAATTAATGCGCTTATCACATGCTCATAGCAGTGAATAGCGTTCTAATACAACTCAAGAGGGTGCTAGATACACATGTAATTATTGGCAAATTGACGTGAGCCTTTATCTCAGCCGACCACTCAAGCTGAGAGATTAATGCCCGTATCAAGCACTATATTTTAGACAGTTTGGTTTAAAAAAAAAGTGAGAGAAGAATTAGAACTACTTTTCAACAGTTCGTTTAAAATCTATATCATCCCCACAGAAAATAATGATGACCCTTGTTACATTTTATGACGTTTAAGTTGCTGTCATACTTCAGACTCATTGTTCTTCTATATACCATAATGTCATTCATAATCAGGACCTAGGATATCAGGAATGATAATAATAATGATAATAATAATAATAATAATAATAATAACAATAACAATAATAATAATAATGATAATAATAATAATAATAATAATAATAATAATAATAATAATAATAATAAAAATAATAATGATAATAATAATAATACATACATTCATACATACATACATACATACATAATCATATTACAATTCTTATATAGCGCAATTTTCCTTTCTGACTAAAAAAAATGCATAAGGCGCTTTTCACTAAAGCAAAAAGACTGAAAATACATAACATGAAAGAAGAAGAAGACTGACTGCCAGATTTAAGTTCTTAAAATGTTCATAGAAATTTTCTCGTGAAATGTTGGAAGAAGCTTTAGCTCCTTTATTGTGTAGGCCCCTATACTCTTTCGAATTTTCATTTTCAAATTCCTTATGTTATTACGTATAAGTCAGAAATTAATACTTTCTTCTTTGATCGCACAAATGCTTTTGCCGATTGCTTTCTTCTCATCCATGACATAATCTATATGATTTCTTTTCGCGACATTTGTTTAATTTGCAAACAGGGCTATATTGACCGCTCAAGAACTGTTTCGGGAAAATTAGCGAAACTTCAAAATTTCATAGGTGTTTTTATTCTTTTTCATCCAGTTTTGATCAAATTTTCAAAGTTGCACGAAGAAAATTTTACTCCTGCTTAGTAAGACTATAACTTTCAACTGCACTGGCATTCTCCTTTAACCCGGGTCACTTAGCGTCCGATGAGTCAATTAGGCCTGGTACTATAAAACAGACAGACAAAGAGAGAGAGAGAGAGAGAGAGAGAGGGAGAGAGATATTTCGCTTTATCTGACTATGTCTATGCGTCAAGGCCTTAAAAAATAGCACTGTAAAACAATGTTCAAAATCAATCAATTAATCACAATTTTTCGTCTTTAAAAAAATAAACTTGAAAAATACCCACTTAAAATCAATTGAAGAAGAAATAATTGCTCGGAGATGTTCTGGGAATGTAATATTTGCTCTAGATGAATTTTGTTTCAATGACCAAATCCCTATTTTGGCGCACTTGCACACCGTACACCTGTCCCACCACGTAGACAGCAACAGTGGATACACCCTCGATCTTGTATGTACGTGGAATCAAGGAGCTAAAACACATAGCTCCATAATAGTGAAACGAGGGATTTTGTCAAGTCTGTTAAAACAGGGCTTCATTCCCTCTCGATCCCATCATGTTTCATGCCGCCACTCAAAAAAAAATGTATATATATATATATATATATATATATATATATATATATTTGAAGTATGTGCCAAACTGACGCTTCCCAAGACATCTCTTGTGTCATATCAATAGCATTTATATATTGTATAACCAGCAACTCTCTGCAAAGAAGGTATATAAATGTCTTTATAATGGCAAACATACTTTTCTCGTCCTATGTTATAAAAGATGAGCAATAGGTACTTTTACATCAAAGAAGATACCGGGATGTGTGAATAAAAATAGCGCTAAATTGATGAAATGAAATTAAGAATTATATTACCCGACTTTATATGGCTTTACACCAATCCGGCATAATACCCATGCATAAAGAGCTATGGATACTCGAAAATCGATTCTACAACAGGGCAATTATAACCCCTGGACAATTACCCCGACTCTTCCCCTGACCCTAACCCTATCCTGAACCTAATCCTTTCTTTCATCCAAACTCTAACCCTAAACCTAGCCGTAAACCTATAATCTTTACTCTAACCTCATCAATAACTAATTAGCGGGGGGGGGGGGTATTGTCCTCGGGGGTAAATTGCCCTGATACGCGAAAATCATGTCAGGTTTATTTGTTGAAAGTAATCAGAAAATGATAAAATCGTCTTTCCTGAGGGTATACAGTTTCAGATGCTTTCACAATATATGATTCAGATTTACATTTTGGTGCTGCACAAAAAATAAAATCTAACAGCACATATTGGAAGAGCGGGATTTACTTATAGCCGAGATTATAACAGCTTTAAAAATGAATCGGAATCAAATCCCGACCATCAAAGGCACAAAATGCACCTTTGGAAGTTCTTTTGTGCATCCACAGACTGACGTCACAGTTTTATAAAATCCAGTTTGAACTTCATCCCATCGCTCATCGAGCTCCCATCGCTTCAGAATTTCATCGACGCCGGATTGGTGAGCAAAATCTATTAAAAAAAAATCATATGGTGTTTCACCAATGTTTCAGCCAAATAGTCCATTCGCATCAGCTGGAAATTCACAGGAGTGCAAATTCTCCCTGGCGTGACGGGGGTATGATAGGCCTACTAGCAAAGAAGAAAAAGAAAAAAAAGGGGGGGGGGAAGCAAGATGGCAATCTCTTTAAACTATAGAACGGCTAAGGGTTTAACAGGCAAGTCTATTTGGGATCATCCCACGAGACCGACACCCATACGAGCCATTATACGGCCCACAAGTTCGACATTGAAAAAAAAAAAAAAAAAGTTCATGAGTGCGACGCTAGGCAAATATGGCCCATCGGTGAGTCTGACACTGGGCAAACAAGGCCCACAAGGTCGACGCTAGATAAAAACGACCTATATAAAAAAAGAGTTCGACATTGTATTATCGTCTCGCGGTCCTTGTTTGGCTCAGTCTATGGAACGCCAAAAACTTGGGAAAAAAAAGTAATGATGGTTTAAACCACTGGTCATAAGTCTTTACGCCTGACAAGCAAGAAAAGCGAAGCTGATCAGTAGTTTTAACTGTGTAAGATGAAAACATCTATCGGTACTGGCTGTTTGTGCAGAGATAAATCCATGATCAGTACTAGTTTTGCTAAATATTGCAACATGATAATAGCGTTCCATAAGTTTGACTAATCTCATGTTAACAACCACACCCGATCTGATAATTGATAGCGTTCTTTTCAAACTATTTCTGAAGATGAAGTTAGTAATCTTATCAGAAGCATGGAAAACAAGAAGTCTGTTCACTCTAAAAACGCAAATGTTGAATCAACATTTAAAAGGGCCGAGGAGTGACAGCATTTTTGAAGTGTTGCATCCAACTTTTAAAATAACATTTTACATGTTGAATCTAGCAGGAAAACCAACACTTTGAAAATGTTGTCACTCCTCGGCCCTTTTAAATGTTAATTCAACATTTGTGTTTTTAGAGTGTTGGTGTAGACGGAATTTCTATATTATATGCACTTGCTAAAAATTTCTGCTCCTGTCATCGTTCCTTGTCTTACGTACCGTTTTAATAAGTCACTGTCAGAAGGCAATTTTCCATTACGCTGGAAACAGGCAAAAATTATTCCTTTGCATAAATCAGGTGATAAAACATTACCTTGTAACTATCGTCCAATCGCAATCTTATCTTCCGTCTCAAAAATCCTCGAGAAGATTGCAGGCAAGCAATTCTCAGAGTTTTTAAAATCTAGTGATATACTTTCGAAGAAACAGTCAGGGTTCAGGCAAAAGCACTCAACTGTGACAGCTCTTGCACGTCTTTCCGACGATTGGTTAAACGCGTCTGACAATGGTCAATACACAGGAGCAGTTATACGGTTGACATCAGTATTCTATTAAAAAAAAAAATAAAAAAATAAAAAAACTTATGGGCGCTGGTCCCCAAGGAAATAGTTTTGCATGGTTTGAAAGTTATCTAACCAATCGTCAAATATGTACTTATTTTTGTTCCGAAATGTCTGAGTTTGTTGATGTCAATTACGGCGTACCTCAAGGTTCAATCCTTGGACCACGAGGCCCGAATTCACGAAGGTGGTACAAATGAAACCATGGTTTAAACCAGGGACAAAAACTGTGGAGTGCCAAGTGTCGCACGGAATATTTCGTTACGAAATTGGTCATTTCGTCGACAAAATGACCGTTTCGTTAACGAAATTATCATTTCATGGACGAAGTGTTCATTTAGTTACCAAACGTTGTCATTTCGTTACAAAATAATCATTTCATTGACGAAATGACAGATTTCGTAACGAAATATTCCATGCGACACTTGGCGCTCCATAGATTTTGTCCATGGTTTAAACCATGGTTTCATTTGTACCACCTTCGTGAATTCGGGCCCTACTGTTCACTCTTTCCTAGACGATAGTTCAGCAGGTACAACACTGCGACCTACAACTTTACGCAGACGATATTATTTTATGTTACTCTCACAAAGATGTTAATTGTATAGATTATTTTCTAAACACATACTTGGAACGTATACATGATTGGATGTGTTTGAACAAACTTAGCTTGAATGACCATAAAACGGAGAGTATATCGTTTGGTACCCGTTCAATGTTGACAAAACGCACAATTTAAATGTTTTTATCAGTGGAAAACATATTCAATGCAAGGAAGCCGTGACATACTTAGGGGTGATAATAGACCAAGAATTAAAATGGAACGATCATATTGAATACCTTTGTTAAAAAAATCAGTAAATTGGTTAATTCTTTAGGTCGTCTTCGAGTTTATATATAATTTGAAATTGATTTACCGTACAATAATTCTTCCTTTGTTTGATTACGCAGATGTAGTGTATGATTCCTCCCACCTGAAATATACCGATCGATTACAGAAATTACAAAACAGGGCTGATAGAATAATACTTGGAATAAGTCCTTATAAACATATATCTAACCATGAATTACATCAAAATTTGAATTGGGAATCTCTAAAATCTCGCCGTATCAAACATTTCATATCTCTGGTGTATAAAAGTTTAAATGATCTCAGTGCACCATATATTATATGCAAAATTCATTTCAGTTTGTTTCACATCCATACAATTTACGCTCCGATGGAAATTTCTCCTTATCAAAGCCTCACACTGATTATTGTAAAAGAATGTTTTCATATCGTGGAGCTTCTTACTTTATTGATTTACCACTTGACGCCAAATCCTTAATTTCATATAATTTGTTTCTTAAAGAAATTGATCAATATATATCAAAATGGCTTTAATTGAATATCATTATTTTTTTTTTAATAGGTATCATGGATATTTTGGGCGGGGGGGGGGGGAGTCAATATGATGGGGAATGGGGGTTGAGCTTATTTGATTCAACTGGTAGGTGTTAGAGGTATGTTTCCATTTTGTTTTTATCTAAATCTTAATTTTTTGGTTTGATTTAACAGGAATCAAGAAGGAGGCTTTTCAAGGATTTGCTATGAGGAGGAATCAATTTTTAACATCGATTTTCACAATGGGCATAATCAGCTAATTTCCATATTTTTTTTATTTCCGATGTAAGTCCATTTATTTGACCTTAAGAAAATGTTACTAAGATTTATATTTTTTAATCTAATCTACAACAACGAAAAACTAATAGTTTGCTTTATAGGGAGCTGTCCTCGCCCTCCCACCCAGCCATCCCTCCCCCATAAAAACTAGCGTCACAAGCATGACAAGTGGATTCCTGTTCATAGAAAACCCTTGAAAATGACGCTC
This sequence comes from Diadema setosum, assembly GCF_964275005.1. Taxonomy (NCBI): domain Eukaryota; kingdom Metazoa; phylum Echinodermata; class Echinoidea; order Diadematoida; family Diadematidae; genus Diadema; species Diadema setosum. The sequence goes on along the minus strand of NC_092693.1, from coordinate 1,867,134 downwards.
CTTCTTTTCAAGCTTTCTTTATTATCAAGCGTATGCTATCATATCAAGTTAATCACATGTTTATGCGAAGGGGCTACTATAAATTGTAATTGATGCTGAAGGTTGCCAAGGTATATAGCAACCATAAGCCTCTAAGATAATCTTTCGGTCAATACTTTCGGTCAATACAATCTCCAGAACTTCGAAAAGTCATAATAATAATAATAATAATATGAACACTTGTAATGCGCCGGTATCCATCATGAAAAGATGCTCATGGCGCAAGAAAGAGAGGCAGAGAGAAAAAAACCAGTGAAAAGGAGGTATGAGAAAAGGAATCATAATATTATTATCTGAGTTTTCACGCTTCCTGCAATGGATTAAGATTAACGAAATACATATTACATATTACTCTAATTAGCTAAATATGATAATCGGGCTAATCAAAGATTATCGCCGAAGGTTGAGAGGGTGGCAACCAATTACAAGCGTGGTTTATTTTATTGTTACTATATACTATTTAAAACAAGATACAAAAACCTATACCAACTTTTCAAGGTCATAGTATGCAGATAACATAATATTATGACATCTACTTAGTATACTGGACGATTGTACATGCAGTGGATAGCCTATACATATTCAACAGGCCCTACATTATGTTACTTATCTCATTATGCGAGGTATGATATCTAAGACACTTCCATCGTTTGAAAGTACAAAACGGTGTTATAAATGGATTCCTGGTCATAGAAAACCCCTGATCACGTCGTGAGTTATTACTAGTATATCCGTGTTTTCAGGCTTTCTGCCGTGAAATTAACAGCATATTATTGCAATAGCTGAATATGCTAATAAATGAAAATGATTGTTTAAGGTACTATAATTGCCAAGGTTTTGTACCAACGGAGCTCCTCAGAGTACTTCAACATCTATCAAAGATATGAATCTTATCAACAACAACAAAACCTTGTGCTTGACAACATTTTCAGGTCATACTTATATTATACAGTACCATCTATTCACTAATATGGAAATTAGCTCATTAGGCTAATTACGATACTTGAGACACTTGACCATTTGAAATAACATTGGAAATTTAAAAGGGTGTTGTGAATGGGGTCCTCGTTATAGAAAACCCCTTAAAAATTGCATTAGTCATGTTTTCATGCAACGCTTCCTGTATTAAGATTAGCAATACATGCATAATATTTTACATAATATGCTAATTACGTAGTTATGCTAATAAGGCTGTATTGAGTTATGTTTATTTCATTTGTTATGATTCTTATCTTGCATGTGTTTTTTGTTTATTTGTTTGTTTTTTACACAGGGCCCTCTGGAAAACAGTATTGATTACTGACGGGGCCACCCTGTATAAATAAAACGAAATAGATAAATAAATAAATAAATAAATAAATAAATAAATAAATAAATAAATAAGGCCAATTAAAAAAAAAAAAAAAAGTTACCCAAGGTTGACAAGGTGGCAACCAAGCTAAATTTACTTCAATACCGGTCTGAAACACGAATAAACAACACCAACAACAACGAAATTATTCAAATTCGTGAAATTTGGGCCTACTTATTTTTGTTTTTTCCGGGTCTGAAAAATCGATACTTGGACTCATTGCTCTTGTGGCAGAGGGTCTTTGCCAAAGGCTATGTAATCAGCGGCGTATCTAGGGAAAACGGCGCCCGGGGGAAGCGCGAAAATTGCGCCCCTAATTTCTGAAAAATTGTTCAACCCATAAACCCCATCCCGGTGGTTAATGATATGATTTTGCAAGCACTTAAAAGGGGTCTTTTGAGGGTGACTTGAATGTAATAAATTTAGATAAATTTTGGCGAGAGAACGAGCGAGCGAGCCGAAAATTTTTGTATATTTCCGCGTCATCATCACGTTTTGTTCTTATCTTTTTCTTTTTTTTATTTTGGCGAGCGAGCCGAAAATTTCTGTATTTGAGCTTACAAAACATGAAATTCTTGTCTTTTTTTGCTTATTAAATCTTACAATATTCTAATCAAGACATAGTGACGGCCTTACAGATAACAATTTATACCAACAAACTGAGGACTTGAAAAAATACTCCAAATTAGTAACCACGAGTGAGCCAAAATTTGTATATTTCCACGCTATCATCACGTTTTGTTCTTATCCTTTTTTCTTTTTTCTTTTTTGGGATAAATTTTGGCGAGCGAGCGCAGCGAGCGTGCCGAAAATATCTGTATTTCACCTAACAAAACATGGAATTCTTGTCATTTTTTGCTTATTAGGTGATCCGAGTATCCTCTCGGATCACCTTCTGTATCTGTACGGATTCTTTGTTGGGTCTTCTTCTTCTTCTTTCTTTATTTCTGGACAAAATTTGTGTATCGATTAGCTCAGAAAGTGTTCTTCCTATCAATGTCAAAATTATACCATATATGTATCATGTCCCAAAGACGACGGGTCAAATAAAATCATAGTGATCAGTCGACCGTGACGTCACTATGACGTCATTATATGAAAACACATTCTCAATTATATCTCAATTATGGAATGGAATTTTTCAATGAAATTTACGTCACATATATTTCAAGTTATGCGGATTCTACTCATATTCTCAAAATTCATATTTTCTCTTAAAACGTGCGCGTACGCGCGCGTAGAAATATTTGTATGCTCAAATCGAGCTCAAAATTTTTTTGCACACGTTTCAGACCATTTGGAGCATTTTTTGAAAAATTGAAAAAATTGGACGGACGCGTACGCGCGCGCATATATACGCACGCACAGCTCATATGCAATAGAAATTTCCCGTTTTTTCACACTTATCGGATGCCTGAAATGTCAAGGAATATTTCTACCAAGTTTCAAGTCAATCCGACTCAATATGACGTCATACAGACCCGTCAAAGTTGAAATTCCGCGCGCGCGTCAATGGCGATATACAGTCCAACAATGCCAAAAAACCGCCAATTTCAAATCCGATTTTACTCGTCAGGATGGACGGTGACCCCCCATTTTCTTTACATATTCTGAAAGCTGATGAGTTGTACATGTCATTTCATGGGTTGACGATGCTGAAAAAATGATTAAACGATATCAAATTTCTTAATAAAGTAAAAAAAGTAAATTTTCAAAATGACGTCATCAAATTTTAAGTTCATTCGAGCGTATCTCACTAATCCTTTGCCAATTTTCACCTAGATTTCAGTATGTTGTAGCTTATTAAATGCTCTTTCGGTAATATAATAACAACATTTTGATTGGATGACGGCATCATCTCGTAAAAATGGATTAAAAGTAACATTGTTAAATTTGACCAGTTTACGTGTTATCTCTATGGGAGTGCAGTTTTTCTGGAAATGAAAACTGACATGACTATCTTTATCGAGCACTAGCTCACTTATGCTTCGGTGAATTTCTCCCATATTTTAGTATGTTGTAGCTGAGACTTTGGGCTATCGTAAATGTGCCCTTCGTTTTTTCATACGGAGTCGGCATCATGCCCAAAAACTTGGTTGAAATTAAAGCTTATCTTCCATGTATTTTCATATTCCTTTCTTTCTGCAACTTTCTTTGCAATAACTCAAGAAAAACAAGCTCTATCAGCCCAATATTTTGCACATGTTTAGTTTATGTCACGTACATTATTTCATAAAATAACAACTACTTGATCGGACACCTTCTTGGGTATGTAAATTAGGGTCAAAGGTCAAAAATGTTTCATCCTGTATCTTGGTGAATACATGTCTTATCTTTCCCATATTTTGCATACGTAAAGAACATGTTACAAGAATCATTTCACAAAATAACCACTTTTTGCTCAGACGCCATCTTGTCTGTGCAAAGTAGGGTCAAAGGTCATATGTACTTCTTTCTTTATCTTCATTATCACGTGTTATCTCTATGGGAGGGAATTTTTCTAGATGTGAAAATTGACATGATTGTCTTTATCGACGACTAACTCAATTACCCTTTGGTGAATTTCTTCCAGATTTTAGTATGTTGTAGCCAATGTAATACTCTTTAAGTTTTCTTCAATCAAAGTTTTAATCGGATGATGTCTTCACCTCGTGAAATTAGATATAATGTAACCTTGTCAAATTTAACCAGTTTACGTGTTATCTCTATGGGAGGGAATTTTTCTGGAAATGAAAATTGACATGACGGTCTTTATCGAACACTAGCTCACTTACTCTTCTGTGAATTTCTCCCAGATTTTAATATGTTGTAGCTCAGACTTTGGGCTATCGTAACTATACCCTCCATTTTTTCATACGACGCCGAGATCACGTCAAGAAACTTGGTTGAAATCAAACTTATCTTCGATGTATTGAGATATTTCTTTCTTTCTGCAACTTTCTTTGCAATAACTCTAGAAAAACAGCCCCTATCACCCCCATATTTTGCACATGTTTAGTTTATGTCACGTACATTATTTCATAAAATAACAACTACTTGATCAGACACCATCTTGGGTATGTAAATTAGGGTCAAAGGTCATAAATGTTTCAACCTGTATCTTGGTGAATACATGTCCTATCTTTCCAATATTTTGCACACGCAAAGACCATGTTACAAGAATCATTTCACAAAATAACCACTTTTTGCTCAGATGCCATCTTGGCTGTGCAAAGTTGGGTCAATGGTCAAATGTACTTCATTCTGTATCTTCGTTATAGTTTATACCAGGGAGGTACCTCCCTGGTTTATACCGAATTTGGTACCAAAGATGGTAGACCTGACTCTCTTTTGTAAATGAGAATCCAAATATCACACGGCCAATGTCTCTAAACACAGATGAAACCTATATGGTCATGCCTATTGCGATCAGGACTCGAATCATTGATTAAAAAAAAAAAAATCGGATCACCTAATTTGTCAGTCTTGACAAATTCCGAGTCTAGTTAAATCTTACAATTCTAATCAAGATATAGTGACGGCCTTACAGATAACGATTTATACCAACAAACTGAGGACTTGAAAAAATACTCCAAATTAGTACGCACGAGTGAGCCAAAATTTGTATATTTCCACGCTATCATCACGTTTTGTTCTTATCCTTTTTTTTTGGGGGGGGGGGGATAAATTTTGGCGAGCGAGCGCAGCGAGCGTGCCGAAAATATCTGTATTTCACCTAACAAAACATGGAATTCTTGTCATTTTTTGCTTATTAAATCTTACAATTCTAATCAAGATATAGTGATGGCCTTATAGATAACGATTTATACCAACAAACTGAGGACTTGAAAGAAAATACTCTAAATTAGTACGCGCGAGTGAGCCGAAATTTGTATATTTCAGCGTCATCATTACGTTTCGTTCTTATCTTGTTTGATTTGGTTTTTTTGCGCCCCCCCCCCCCCGTATGTTCGACACCTTTGGCTTCCTCGTTTGATCCAATGGGCGATCGCTTCAGAACGAAGGAAATAAAATTGCAGCCGCTGCTCCGTGTAACATTTTGCCTTCTAACGATGGCATGTGTGAACACAATATACATTGTCATTTTGTCCGCGTTTCCATCACGTTTTGTTCTTATCTTCTTTATATAATTTGGCGAGCGAGCCGAAATTTCAGCGTACAAAACATGGAATTCTTGTGTGAACACAATAAACATTGTCATTTTTTGTTTTTATCTTGTTTGATTTGGTTTTCTCCCCCCCCCCCCCCTTCCCGGTCGCGTTTTTTTTAAAGACGGCACAGATTGGGGCATGGCGCGTGTTAAACCTATGGGGAAAAACGTTGGGATAGGGTTTTTGGTTAGGGTTAGGGTTAGGGTTAGGGTTGGGGTTAGGGTTTGATGGTTAGGGTTGGGATTAGGGTTAGGTTTAGGGATAGGGTCCCCAATAGATTTTTAGGGTCCCCAATCTGCGCCGTCTAAAAAAACACGCTTCCGGGTCCGGGCGAGGGTTTTTTAGGTGATCCGAGTATCTCTCGGATCACCTATTGTTTCTGTACGGAATCTTTCTTTATTTCTTTCTCCTCAAAAATTGTGCAGAGGTTAGCTCAGAAAGTGCATTGCCTATGAATGTCAAACTTATACCATATATGTATCATGTCCCAAAGACGACAGATCAAGTAAAATCAGAGTGATCAGTCGACCGTGACGTCACCATGACGTCATTATATGAAAACACATTTTCATGCATATCTCATTAATAGAATGGAATTCTTCAATGAAATTTACGTCATTTTAAGTCAAGCGGATTCTACTCATATTCTCAAAATTCATATTTATCTTAAAACGCGCGCGGACGCGCGCGTTGAAATATTTGTATGCTCAAATCGAGCTCAAATTTTTTTTGCACACGTTTCAGACCATTTCGAGCATTTTTTGAAAAATTGAAAAAAATGGACGGACGCGTACGCGCGCGCTCATATACGCACACACAGCTCATATGCAATAGAAATTTCCCGGTTTTTTACGCTTATCGGATGCCTCAAATGTCAAGGAATTTTCTACCAAGTTTCAAGTCAATCCGACTCAATATGACGTCATACGGTCCCGTCAAAGTTGAAATTCCGCGCGCGCGTCAATGGCGATATACAGTGCAACTATGCTAAAAAATCGTCAATTTTAAATCCGATTTTACTCGTCAGGATGGACGGTGACCCCCCATTTTCTTGACATATTTTGAAAGCTGATGAGTTGTACATGTCATTTCATGGGTTGGCAATGCTGGCAAACTGATTAAAAGATATCAAATGTCTCAATAAGTATAAAAGGTAAATTTTCAAAATGACGTCATCAAATTTCAAGTTTACTCAAGCGTATCTCACTTATCCTTGGCCAATTTTCACACAGATTTCAGTATGCTGTAGCTTATTTAATGCTCTATCAGTTTTAATCACCAAATATTTCGCTGGATGAAGTCTTCACGTGGCAAAAATAGATTGAAGGTAACCTTGTCAAATTTGACCCATTTGCGAGATATCTCTATAGGAGTGGTTTTTCTTGAAATGAAAATTAACATGACTGTCTTTATCGAGCACTATCTCACTTCTTCTCCCAGATTTTAATATGTTGTAACTGAGACTTTGCGCTATTGGTAATGTGTCCTTTGTTTTTCATACGACGTCGAAATCACGTCGAACAACTTCGGTTAAATTAAAGCTTAGCTTCGATGTATTTTCATATTTGTTTCTTTTTGCAAATTTCTTTGCAATAACACATGAAAGACATTCCCTAGTACCCCCATATTTTGCACATGTTTAGTTCATGTGACGTACATCATTTTATAAGGTAACAACTACTTGATCGAACACCATCTTGGGTAGGTAAATTAGGGTCAAAGGTCATAAATGTATCATCCTGTATCTTGGTGAATACATGTCCTATCTTTCCAATATTTTGCACACACAAAGACCACGTTACTAGGATCATTTCACAAAGTAACCACTTTTTCCTCAGATGCCATGTTGGCTGTGCAAAGTGGGGTCAATGGTCAAACGATATACTTCATTCTGTATCTTCGTTATAGTGTATACGGAATATGGCACCAAAGATGGCAGACCTGACTCCCTTTTTTCTAAATGAGAATCCAACCATCACACGGCCAATGTCTCTAAACACAGATGAAACATGTATGGTCATGTCTATTGCGATCAGGACTCGAATTATTGATTTAAAAAAAAAATCGGATCACCTTAATTTGTCAGTAATGACAAATTACAATGTCTAGTTTGTTTGTTTTTTTCCCTTCTTTTCTTCTTTTTCTTCTTTTCTTCTTTTTCTTCTTCGTTTTTTTCCCCTCGTTTTTTCGTTTTCGGCGCCCCCAAGGAGTGGCGCCCGCCGGGGCACGTGCCCCCCTTGCCCCCCCCCCCCCCCCCCCCGATACGCCACTGTATGTAATGAACACACGACACTAGCCTGATACGATCGAGCTCAGTGTGGATCACCGAACTAAAAGGTTGTTAGTTAGGTGGTGTGGATACGTCGACACCCACACCGCGTGTGGCGTATGAATCCCAAGGCCCACCCACTTTACACCTACACTGTACACACGATCCGCTGTGTAATGTATGTAACACTACTTCAGCAGAATAACGTTACACTTTCTGTCACTGGCAGCAGCGGTTTGTGCTAAAAGCTGAATAAGAAATGGCCGATCAAGTAGGAGAGGCAGGTAACGCATCATCAGGCTCCCCTGACAAAGGACGCAAATGTGGATTCGACATGAACTATGTTTCTTCAATTCATGGAATCCTTAAGGCAAAGCAAATGGTAAATTTGAACTCTGTTCCTGACTTATAATCTACGTGAACAAGTCAGTCGATTCTATCTTGATCTTGTGCAATGTGTCCAGTGTGTGTGTATGTACGTACGGTATACGCCTCCCTCCTGTCCATGTCTGTGTAACAACAACGTTACTGTGTCATTAGGTCTTTGACGTTACAGACCCTATGAATATGATAGGACCTACAGTAGTATTTTAGATCCCTAATTGATACATTTGACCCGCACTTGGATCTGTACTTGGATCTTGGATGAGGAGAACTCCCAAACATCTTCTGCGCCGCTGCGGAGTTATAATTGAATGAAGGTTGCGTAGAGGGTGGATCGTGGACTTTCAAGTTTCAGAAGAGGGATGAGAAGGAATCGATGACAATGAAGCCATTATTGAAGGGTCCAAAAAAAAAAAAAAAAATAAAAAAAGCATGTTTAAATGTAGTAGGGCTGTAGGGGGTCATTTTGGGAAATGATAGATAAATTTATAGTTTTCATTTTCACAAATTCTGCAAGTTGACTCACATTTGCAAAATTGAAAACTTGCAAAAAAATATGCCCTCCCACAATAAGTTATTTTATTATGAGACCCACCATAAGTTCTCTCCTGGAGAGGTGTAACCGTTAGCACTTTTGTTCTCAATCACACACTCGACTACTAGCAAAATTGTTTCCCAAGTCTAACAAAATGTTATCTTTCTTCATGCAAAATGTATTGCATACAGCATTATTTCCTTCATTTTCATACAGGGCTGGTCCTTCTTGGCATTCTTCTTAATCTGCTTTGCTGCCAGTGGGGCAGTGTCGGTGCTCTTCCTCCTCGTAACACTGGCTGGCTTCCTTACCTCCACAGTCATCTTTTTCATGTTCGGCACAGACAACTACAAAAAGGTCACAAAGGTTAACTGGTTTTTAGCGGTAAGTTGCCCTGATTACCATTTGATATGGTACGGCATATGTATTCAGCGATTCTTAATTTTCACGAATCTGGACTTCCACTTCAGATTTAAAGAGAAGAATTATGCATGCACGTCACATTTGTGTCTGGATCAGAGATAGTATTTGTGCATGTCTACTTAGATAACGAATAGCACCTGACTCACGAAATTTGTGAAAATAAAAATCCTTGTGAAATATTCAATGTATACAGTATGCTAGCATCCACATGCAATGTATGGTATGGTGTACATGTACTTAAATGGCATTATGGATTTGAAATGAATACCTTAAATGTCTCACTGTATTATGATGAAGTTTGTTATGACAAAATTAATGTTGCGATTATGAACAAAGAGTAGATGCTGTGTATTAGGCCTATATGCCGTATGTTTAGCGAGTCTACTTATAAAATTCACAAATGGCTTATACATTGGATTTTAAAGACTTCATAAAATTCAACAGTGTTTCATGTGATTAATATATTAATTGATTTGATTGATTTTTTGTCATAGTGCAGTAAATTAAAAATTGTTTTTAATAAATGATACAAAATATATTCAGTCCATCCACTTCACAAGTTTTTTCAGCAGGTACACACCAAGTTGGTTGTGAATTTTGATGCATGCAGAATTGTCTTGTCAACATCAAAATGGTACTTCTGAATTCCAGTGCACATTGTATATTGGAGGAGGTTTTGATGCCACTACATGTAGTTGAATTCGTAAAACCTGCAGAAAATCAGAAAGAAATTTTCCAGTTTTAGAGAAAATAAACTGAACTTTATTCTCCCTAAGATGCATTGACTGTATAAGAATCAGTCCTGAATGTAGCGATTAGAGTCATTTGAAAACTATGCAACCAAAACAAACGGTTGTGTTAGGGCAACAGAGAGCTCAAAAAGAAAAAGAAATGGAAGAATGTTTGTACTTTTGGTAATGGAGGCAATAATGATGAATTGTGAGCCTTGTAAAATGAAAAGATACAGCGCCAAACCTACAGTACAGAAATGAGGTTTCTTGGAAGTGGAAGGTTGATTTCTGATTACACAAAAGTCCATGAAGGGTGATTGGCAGGTCTCAATCATTCTCCTTTCTTTGTATCAAGTTCAATGCTATGTGGGGCTGTGACTCAAGTGAGTCAGTCACTTTATTTCTTTTTCATCATGTCTGTGCAGGATGTCTTGCACTGTTTTTTGGCAACCATCACGCTCTCCATAGCTCTCGGCATCCCACTGATCATGAGTACAGTTGTATACTTTGTCTACGCATTTAATTCTATGTGGCCTCTGACTCGGTGAGTCAGTCACTTTTAATACACTGTATTTCTTTGTATCGTGTCTGTACAGGATGTCTTGCACTGTTTAGCAGCCATCGTGCTCTACATAGCTCTGGGTATTCCACTGATCATCAGTATACTTTGTCCACTCTGCATTGCATCAGCAGTGAGTACCTAATATCAGCTACCCCATGTCCCAGTCTATCTCTTTGGTGTTGTTGTTATTTGTATCATTGCAAAATTATAAAGTTAAAGGGACTGTACAGTACTGGTTGAGGCCGGGATTCATGTTTTGAACATTCCTAAGTGAGATAATGAAAAGCCTCTTATGAAATAGGAAAGAGCATGTAATTTTAAGAAGGATTCAATGTTTATATGATGAAAATTGGTTTTCAAATGGCTGAGATATCCACAAAAGTGCTAATAATAAAAGGCGACATGCCACAACTTTATTAGGATCTCTTTGTTTCACCTTGTTTTTGGATATCTCAGCCATTTCAAAACTGATTTTCATTGAATAAACTTTTGATACCCCTTGGAACTGCATGCTCTTTGACATCTCATAGAGTGATTTCTGAATATCTCGCAAAACATTAAAAGCTAAATCCTCACCTCGACCAGAACTGTACACACCCTTTAACTATCAATACATGGATTTATGTGGATTAATGATATATCCAGCCATCTTCTTTGTGGTTTTTTTGTTTTTGTTTTTGTTTTGTTGTTGTTGTTTTTGTTGTTGTTTTTTGTTTTTTGGTTGTTGTTTTTGTTGTTTTTTTTTGTGCAAGGTGCGAGCTGTAATTTGATTCAGTGCTAACTTGTTCAGTGACAACCGTGTCAGCAGAAAGCCTGCTTTAGTGCAGCAATATCGTATTTTGTAGCAGATTGTTCACACTTTATTCTCCCTTTGTATCCATTTCATGTCATTGATTTCTAAAATCTGATAAGAGAACCAAACGGAGAAAATGCAGATGAAGGAAACGAAATAAGATGGACAAAAGTTTCCATCATGTATATTGTAGTAGACACTGCAGGGATTCTTTTATCAATTCCAAAGTTGACTGGTTTATATAGTTGTGTGAATTCCCCCCTCCCCCCAATGCCGTAATGTAGTTTTGTTTGTTCATGGCAGGTCAGCAGCGTTCAGAGATACTATTAGTGATATCAGAAGAGGACAGTTGTCAAAAAATCCAAGATTTCTACCTTTCATGTACATAGATGTTTGATCTTGTCTTGGGTGGGAGGCAGCTATGATGTGCCATTATAAAAACTACATTGCAACACTGTGAGGCATAATTAAGATAAAATGTACATGTGCGGCTTTCTCTTTATGTGATGAAAGCAAGCAGTTGTCCATGATTTCTCTTCGGGAGTGAGTGGTCCCCTTTAGTTTCTTTTTGGTAAAGATTAATGTATGAATTGTCGAAGGTGAGAGGATGCGTCAAGTATGAAGTGCTTGTTAAGCTTGAATCTGCAGATTTATACAGCATGAGATTACTGCGACTAGTTCCAAACCACAGTGAAGTTTGTATCTATAGGTCTGTAGAATGACTGCACTAGTTATGAAGTTACTGAGTAATCATGATTTGACCAGTCACTGAAGTTTACTTTGACTATGATCAATCATCACAACTTCAGGACTCATTTTAAAGCTAGAACATTTTAAGCACCATAGACCATTAGATGATTTACATGATAATTTACATATGTATGCAACAGTTTGAAGCTAATACGAGACCCATTTTTGCTAGTGTTTCATCGTTTATGAAAGAATTTTATTGGGTTGTTGGCAAGCTTTCTCATAAGTTTTCATGGCAACAATTCTGTTTGACTAATGACATACACTGTACATGTAACATGTACACTGTATTCCATTGCTTATTGTTGGAAGAAATATCACAATATTATCTTTTGATAGTACATCTGTACAAGCGTTCCTTTTACAATCAACACAAATTGTATCCAAACTTTGTTACAACAAAGCAAAAATTCAGGACCCAAAATCAGTAACATGTATAAAATTCCCTTCCATTACAAGAACATTCTGATATGTCAAAAGAAGACTACAGGTCTTGAGGACTTTGTTATCTAATGGGAGTCACCTGCATACAGTGTAGCACTATCAATGCTGTGCATTGAAGCTTGTACAAGAACATCACTTCAAATAACTGAGTTTGGTCGTTACGAATGTGTGTCAACATCAAAGATCAAATTTCAGATTTTAAAGCAATTAGTTATAAATGTATTATGCATTGAAGACTATAACTGCATTTGTATGCAGCATATGCGCTTAATGAAGTTGATCTTTTCTATATCAGTATGAGGAGTCCTGTACAAGTTATGTAGGCAGAAAAAGCTGGATACAAGGAAAGTTATGAGGAAATTAGTAACCTTTATACCATTAAATTGATCACATTTAAAGTTGGAAGTTACAGGGAAATGAATGATTTATCAAAGAAATGTGGGCTCTTGGCTATGAGTGGTTCAGGAATTGTGCTATTTACACAAAGGGGATGAAACACAAACTAAAGTGCTGTTTGGAAAAATTCATAATCAAATGACTGACTGTTCATTTTTATAACCAAAGCATAAACCTTCTTTGTCCTAGAATATACCATAGTGTATTTATGAATCATGTAGATAAAAATGTCATGTTGGCAATCTCAGATCCTTTGTCGTCCATAACTGTATGGTATAACATACTCTGCATTCCACGATTCATGCCTTTTGGGACAATTTCACAAGTATTTTTAATTCCCAGTCTAGAATCACAGTGATGGAATGACTATAGATTCCTTTTTAAGAGAAAACTTCTGAATGATTTTTAATTTGAAAAAAATACAAATTGCATCTCTATCGAAGAGCAATATTTTTGCGATGTGTTATTCTATTTATTTTATGTTGAGCTATTTGACTACAAAAGAAATTAACCAGTACACATATATGGCCTCTATAGAGTGTTGGGGTTTTTTTGTTTTTGTTTTTTGTTTTTGTTTTTTTTTTGTCACTTTGAGTCTCTCTGGTCAACTTGAAAAGCAGTGTAAAAATTCGTACATGTGATTGTGGTAACATTCTGACAGTTTCTCACAATTTTTTTTTTTTCATTTTCTTTTCTCATTAAAATTACGTCAAATCTCTTAGAAAATTTGTAAAATTTTACTATTGTAGCTGCAGTCTGAATCAGTGTACTCCAAATACATTTGAAGTTCCAAATGATTGACCTAATTGTCCATAATATTTAGGAAGTGTAAGATAGCAAGCACTTTCAATTAATGGGGCTGAATGTGTAGAAACCAACTTAGGGTGTGTAGATGGGGCTTGACGGGGAGCTCTTCCTGCCCCCAAGGTCTTGCCAAGCTTGAGAGAAATCTCAAGGGGCTTGTTGACTGCACACATCCATCCCTTGATGTTCTCAGGATGCAGGCAGTGTAGCCTTCAGCAGAGGCAGCAACGATGTGTGCTAGCTGTATGTGGCATAGATCTGTAATCTGTGTGTAGCCACAGTACACTGTCTTAGAAAGAGAAGAAACCATAATGTACTGCACCATGCTCCGAGCCATGGAAAAGCAGATGTCGATAAATTGCCTTGACAAAAGAAGCCACTTATGTTTTATGCATCAGTCCTAAATCACATCAAACCTAGTGAGCAGCAGTTTGCTGTTCCTGTCAATATTTTTGGGGACAATCATTAAAGGACAAGTCTACCTTCATATATACATAAGGACTGAGAGAATGTAGCAATATTAGCAGAACATACCAGTGAAAGTTTGATGAAAATCGGACAATCCTTTCAAAAGTTACAAATTTTTAAAGCATCTGTGCAGTCACTGCTGGATGAGAAGACTACTACAGTGTGTGATGTCACATGCGTACAACGATATAAGGAAAATAAAAAGAGAATTTCACAACATTTTACTTTTTGAATGAAGTGCACATTTCTTTGACTTGTTACTAATGTATGTTAAGGGTAATATTATTCCCCCTGTTTTCTGAAAGAGAGAAGTCAAGTGTTCTTTTGATATACGAGAAAAATGGAAATATGTTGAATTTTCTTTATTCTTTATATCGTTGTACACATGTGACATCACAAGCTACTTAGTCTTTTCATCCAGCTGTCTTTTCATCCAGCTGTGACTGAGTAGAAACTTCAAACATTCATAACTTTTGAACGGATTGTCCGATTTTCCTCAAACTCTCACTGATGTGTTTTATTGATATTGCTGCATTCACTCAACCCACATGTCTATGAAGGTGAACTTGTCCTTTAAGCATGTGAAGAACAGGACACAGAAAGAAAAATAGTACAAGTCTTTTTTTTTCGTTTTTTTTTAAGTAAACTGCTACTAGAAATATGATGCTTGCATGCTTAATGTTCCACTGACTCTGATGTTTCTTGCTCCAAGCCTCTCTTTTCAAGGGTTTGAATATGGCAACCAGAAAATGGTTCTTGATTTTAACAATTTTGAGCCATTCTTCAGAGAAAATGATGAAATCCTAAATGAAATTTGGTGGTAACATTGAAGTAATGGAATAAGTCCTTTGAGGTTTTATTAATATAAAGCTACAATTATATTATTATTATCTCCTTGTTATTAATGCCCCAGAACTGTAAAAAAAAAAAAAAAAAAAATAGACCCTGTTTTATAAAAAGATAAAATCGATTGTAAATTCCCTCCACATAGGCTGCCATAGACTTATGTATGAAGAAATCAACTATATAATCAATCATAACTCTTCATAAGACAGGGCCCTAGTATTTAAAAAAGGTTAACATTTAATCATCTTAATCCTTGTTTTTGTTCTTCTGCGTGAAAATTAAATTGCTCTTTCTTGTTTTCTGTCACTAGGGGAAAAAAAAAAAAAACAAAGAAAAACCCTCTAGTGACAATTTCTGGTGCATGCTGTACAGACACTCATTTTACAACCAGTTATCTATAGTTCCTATATGACCCTAGACATTGTGTAATTTATGTAATCAGGTTCACAAAGAAATTCACATCATTAATGATGTCTCTTTTTACATTGAAGGTGTTTGGATTCATTGCTGTGGCAAGCTATGGAGCGGGCATCTGGTACTCCATCAAAAGATGGCGCGAGAACAAGACGCGGCAAACTTCAAACGCCCAGTATAATGTCGACTACTGATGGGTCTCAAGAGAGAGGGCGTCCTAGCTGCATTCAGGTGTTTCTCACTTAAAAACAATTTACAAGGTCATTATGTAATGTCTCTATTGTTATACATTGTACAACAAGAAAGCATTTTATCCACTGATATATTTTTACCATGTTGTACATACAGTAAGTGATATGTTTAGACTGTTTTGAATAAATTTATATATCAGTGCCCCTAGCTCCATTCATCCATCCCAATTTATACACTTTTGTTTGTTATTTTTGTTATGTGTTAGTTATTACAGCAAGCCACACCTACCACCAGTATCATTCAGTCACAATGTCTTCCCAATTCCAAGTCGAAGGCATTCTGCCAACTTTAACTCATGTATATCTCAATGCAGGCAGCTTTCAGGGACTGGCTCCCTGCCTAGCATCACTGCCATGGTTAGTCTTGAGGTGTTTTAGGAAAAGGTGGCTTAGATAGAAATTGTCACAAGATCTGAAATGACTGTTGAATAAAAAAGAGATTTAGCTTGAAGTAGAAGAATGTGGAATTGTGCTACTACTGTTACAGGTGTTTCATCTAGTCTCATTGTTTGTTTTATTGAATTGAAGAAAAAAAATTGTGAATTTTGCCATTTATCATCTTCTTGTTCATCTATTTTAAAGGACTCATCACAATATTCTATTTACAAGATTCCTTCAGGAAAGAAGAAGCCTTAAAATTTGCCCTGGAGTTCAAACATTTATAGTTTGCTGCTAACAGTGGCATGTGGGAAATGGGTAAAAATTCCTGATTTTGCAATATTTTTTTTCCCCAGTTTATTCAAGGCAACTGAATTTCAGAATTGGGAGGTGTGATGAAATATTTACCAGCAACATCAAACTTACAGTGATATATTCATCAGGAAAGCACTGTTCATTATCAAGGACTCTGAGCAGGACTGTTTGTACAATATTTCTCATCCACATGCAGTATTTAGTATCCATGAATTTTGAAACTATATATGTAGTGACATTTCTGTACACCTTTTGTTTTGAGCAGAATTCTGTGCAGTCAGTCTTTTATGGGTTATTCCCACTATAAAACCAGGACTACAATGCACTAAAGTGAGATTGAATATTAGTATTGGCTAAAATTCTACTCTTCTCCTTCATCAGTTGTCTCATAATGATGACCAAATCTAGGCAAATCCTTATAAAGATTTCATTTTTCTGGCCATGGTGGCTGCATATCTTCAAAATTCAGATAAAAGATCGCAGATTGATGCAAGTCGTAAACATTTACTTTTTGATCTTAATGTAGATAATGGGAGTGGGTTTTAATTCCCGTTGTACTTGATTTCTCTGCTCTTTCTCTCACTCATTCGTGTACTGTAAAACGAGGAATGTTCGCGTGCATTTTAATTTCGCAAATTTCGCGAGCGCCAAGATTTGCGAAATTAAAATGCACACAAGAGTTCTTGTCTACACTGTATGCATTGAATGCCAGTGGCAGTTCGCGAAAATTTCATGCCGCAAAAAAAGCCGTCGGCTCCAATTCGCGAAAAATTTGTGCCGTGAATATGTGTTTTACAGTAAATGATTGTGTGTATATAATAATAATAATTAATAATTGATATGATTTATATAGCGCCAAATCCACTCTGCAGAGTGCTCTATGTCTAGCATATGTACTGGTATGTATAAATGACTGATCTAAAGTGACAGATAGTCACAGGGACTTCATTACAATATCCTGATCATAATGGCTATTTCCTGGATGATATGTCGTATATCCGTGTCTGCCGATTGGGTTGCCCTTTAACATGTAGCATTTGGCATCATACACAGTAGGGATGACATTGTGCTGGCTGCAATGTCATGCTGTAGACTTAACACTTGTTTGTGACAGCATGAACAAAGAGAGGCATCCCTTCTAACATAGGTCTGTTAAAGGGATGGTACAGTTTCGGTTGAGATGGGACTTCAGGTTCTCAATATTCTTTTGATGATGATATCTGAGATAATGTAAATCCTCTTATGAAATATAAAAGAGCACATAATTCTAAAAAGAATTCAAAGTTTATTTGATGAAAATTGGTTTTGAAGTGGCCGAGATATCCGAAACAAAGCAATCCTAATAAAAGGTTGGACCCAATCTTTATTAGGATCACGTAGTTTCACTTTATTTTTTGATATCTTGGCCATTTCAAAACCAATTTTCATCAAATAAACTTTGAATTCCTCTTAGAATTGTATGCTTCTTAACATTTCATAAATTGGTTTCTAAGTATCTTGCAAAAAGTCAAAAGCTGAACCTTCACATCAACCAATACTATACTGCCCCTTTAAGCATGCACAGGAGCAATTTTCTTTTCTTTATCCCATAACTCTCAATCGTGTTATAACAAAAGCATGTTTAAGTGCTTGACTGTGTTTCCATACTTATTAGGAAGGGGAACAAAAGACTGTGTGCGTCATTAAGTTTCATATGTGTTGTGTGCATGATTGTTTCCATTGTTTACTTCAAGTAACCAGAGCAACTTGTGTCTCAGTGCCTACAGAGTTGTGGGCACTTGGCAGGACATAATTCTAAACTCTCAAAAGAATTAGATTGCAGAACAGAACTTTCAGCTTGATTCATTGATTTAATTTCTGCAAATAAAAGTAGTACAGTCTGTTTCATTTGCAGTTTTGTCTATGGATGTTGTATGGTTGGACCTACTACTCATTGACCGCCTAATGTTTATTTGCTTGATAAGAATATTTAACACTGAAATTCACGTAAAAAACTTGACCTACGTGATTGAGAAAATCCAGCACTATCGAATGCCATTGTTCCCTTTTCGATTCGAAGTTTCAGTGCAAAAATATCGCCGTCGAACTTGCGTGGCCTTGTTTCAGCTCCCCGCGGTAAAGCTCCTTATTGAGATCGACCGCTGTTTTTGCATTGATAATGCACGCAAACCGAGTTGTATTGAACACCGTGGTGTACGAAGCTTTTTAAAAACTTCCATTGACATTACATTACGATTCGGTGAAAATATTCATTCGAAATTTTGTCCTTGATTAAAACCATTAATGAACAGTGACTTTTCGCGTTTTCCCACACCATCCTCATCAACGGTCAAAGCCAATCCATTTAGATGTGCTCTGCGCGCAGTGAAGTGCGTACTAAGCGTTCTGTGCGCCAATGTATACGCGGTCGGTTTCAAAAAGGGTGGTCGATATGTAGTAGGGGTACCATATATCCTACCTTGCTGCACTCACACAGTTTGATGCCTCTGCCCATGTTTGTTTTTTGAGTGATTTGCCTGGGTCAATATGGGCCACTGCCTAAAGCAGAATAAAACTTTTCTAGTGACCACTCCTGGGGGTCACCAGATTATGTTGTTTTTAATACAGCCATTCCATGTTTTCTGTACCCAGTTTACAGAGACTTTGCATGGCTCATTTTATGGGAGTGATGATCAACGTTGTCCGGGGCGTGAAAGCTCCCAGAAGAGTGGAGATAGCAACACAATTTGTGTAACATCAGTCATTCACTTGACCAAGCTGTGGTATTCAAAGGTTATTGCTCATGACAACATGATAAAGAATGTGCCCGTTTCTGCACTAAATGCCACATGATGCTCATTTGTAATTTCTCCATGTGCATCTTATCTTTAGTTTGAATGTTGATATTTGCTTTTCAAAATTTTTTAGACCATTTGTTTAGTCTGCGTCTGACACATCTGCCTGCGCACTCCAACCATATTATTTGTCTTTTTGTTATTTGATATAGTCACAATTATAGTGTTTTATTTTGTGTAAGATGTGATACTGTAAAAGTGGATGTTTTTGAGCGACTGATTTTTTCGCGCTTGGCCAGACGAAAAGAGTTTCGTGTGTTTTCAATTCCAAGGAATCAAGACATCAACCACTGGAACATACGGCATGCAAAAATATTCGCGTGCTTTTATTTTCGCGCTTGTTTCTGGTTGCACGAAAAGCGCGAAAATTTCCACTTTTACAGTAGATGATTTACATATGTAGGAAGTGAATGAGGAATTGCACTTATTTCTTTGTTTTGATTTTGTTTGAATGTCAATTTATCTCACCTACATTGATAACAATTTAAGTATGTCGTTTGTAACTACATCACTCATTATCAATGTATGTACACATGTACACCTCATTATACCTCACCTCACATACAATGGTCAAGATCTCATCTGTACATCTCTTGCTGTGTGATTCAAGTAACATTTACTTCAATGTGTTCGATGTGTTGAAATGATTTTGTGTACTTTTTTGTCAATACTATGTTAGTCAAGTGAAATCAAATCATAGCAAATGAAATATGAACTTTACAAATCCAATCTGTTGCAACTGATTTACCTTGTGCTTATATTGATTAGAATGCAGAATTGAAATGTATATTAGAATATTAATTTATGTGTTGTATTGATAGGATGTGTATTCTGTAAGCATGTCATGCATTGTATTTATGGATTTCAAATACTCAGTAAAATGAAAGGCACACAAGGAGAGGTCATAAAATCATAAAATTGCACATCATTTTGTAAATAAACAGCAAATTATAAGGCAGTAAACGCTTACAGAATGTTGCAGTCTGCAGGAGTCTGTATTTCTCTGTTTTAGACTTTCTTGTTTAGGTAGTGATGCCAAGATATGGAAAAAAAAAAATGTTTTTCAAAGGATATTGATATGTACCTCTTTTGCAATGTCACATTGGACATTACCAAAACTTTGTTAATATATTAATTGAATGAAAAAAAATGTAACAAAACTTACTTCGAAGTAATGTGAATGCTTGCCGTTGTGTTTGGTGTCATTTGTTGTTATTTTTCAGTGTTGATTTTTTTTTTTTTTTTTTTTTGCTGTATATTTCTGACCAAAGAAGTACCAAAGTCTTATTCTTTTGTAAATCATGTTAAACTGACACACCTATTTTATTTGCAGTGGTAAATTACAGTAATGTCATTGCATAACTTATGTAGAGTTGTAACGAATACAACAAAAATATGAAATTCCAATTAGCTCTTATCTATTTCATTTCAATAAAAGAGGAGGAAAATCAGGGGCAGAGTTCATATATTATGTGGTTATCTCATTGTGAAGATGTACAATTTCTCTTTGGTAAGATCATGCAGACATTAGAATTCCCAAAAGGAGTGGAAATCAACATTGCAGTACAGAATTTCTCAGCAAGGGAAACTGAACATGTAAAACATTGCTGTTACATTGTACGTGTATCTACTTTTTATTATGCCTCCGCCACGAAGTGGTGCCGGAGGCATTATGTTTTCGGGTTGTCCGTCCGTCCGTCCGTCCGTCCGTCCGTCCGTCCGTCCGTCCGTCCTTCCGTCCGTCCGTAATGAATTTTGTGGACAAGGTAACTATCAAAACCTGTTGAGGTAACCTAATGAAACTTGGCATGTATGTGTATTAGGGGGTGAAGTTGTGCCTATCAACTTTTGGGTGCACATGCTCAAGGTCAAAGGTCAAAAGGTCAAGGTCAAATACATAAAATTTCACTATTTCCACCATATCTATTGAATGCCTGAAGATATTTTCTTGAAACCTAGTGTATATATGTATTACCCAATTAAGATTCTCTGGTGAAAGTTTGGGTCATGAGGTCAAAGGTCAAAGGTCAAAAGGTCAGGGTCAAATACATAAAAATTTCACTATTTCCACCATATCTATTGAATGCCTGAAGATATTTTCTTGAAACTTAGTGTATACATGTATTACCCAATTAAAATTCTCTGGTAAAAGTTTGGGTCATGTGGTCAAAGGTCAAAGGTCAAAAGGTCAGGGTCAAATACATAAAATATCACTATTTCCACCATATCTATTGAATGCCTGAAGATATTTTCTTGAAACTTAGTGTATACATGTATTACCCAATTAAGATTCTCTGGTGAAAGTTTAGGTCATGAGGTCAAAGGTCAAGTAAAAATATTAAAACTTCTTTTTTTTCTCCGTACCTTGGAAAATTGTTCAAGGTATCTTCATTGAACACAGTATATACATGTACTGACTGGAATTGATTATCTAGAGAATGTAGGGTTCATGGGTTCAAAGGTCAGGGGTCAAAGGTCAAGTGCAACACTTCAAAATTTTACTATTTTCCTCATATTTATGCAATGCCCGTAGGGTTATTTTTTTTTTACACTTGGTGTATGCATGTGTAACCTAATAGAAATTCTCTGGAAAGTTTTTTTTCTTCTTTTTTTCCCTCAAAGGTCAAAAGGTCAAAGATCAAGTGAAAGTGCTGAACTAACTTTTTCCTCCATATCTCGGAAGTGGCTCAAGTTATCTTGAAACTTAGTACATATTATGCATGTTCTACCTGAAAGTGATTATCTTATGAATTTTAGGGTCAAGGGCCAGATGAAAATGGTAACAATTTACAATTCAATTCAGAAATTGCACTTTTTCTCCACACCTGTACCTTGAAAATTACTCAATGCCTAAATGTATGAATGGGTCAAAGTCAAGTTAAAGTCCTTAAATCCCTAGATACATGCTCTCCTATTCATCCAATTAAACCTAGGTCAAGGAAGGTGAACATTCAACACATTTGTGACAAATTTGTTATTTCAATATTTTTCCAATTTTGTGAAAATGTAGTCACACATTGTCTACATGTACTATCTAGACCTATTGGGAAAATCATGCATTATGGCGGAGGCATATCAGTCGCCAAAGCGACATTTCTAGTTTGTCCTCAAATTGTTTGTCTTGCAGCAGAACTGTTAATGTTGTGTCCATCATGTCTTCAGATGGGTAAACACACATATGATTTGTTACAGTTCAGAATGCCCCATTCTTGTTGGATGTTTTCCTTCATAGTATGTAGCAAGAATATAAACTGATACATGTATCTGAAAACTTGTCACATCATGTTATGTGTTGTTGATATTTGTTGACATTTGATATTTTCAAATTAGCTGTAAATACATATGCCATTATTTAAAATTCCAGGTACATATATTTCACAGTGAAGCAGGTTGACTGTTTGCTAGATACACACTCATCTATTTTCATATCACGTGTCTCTTTTCCAATCAATGAAGAGTCATTAAAATGTAAGTCATGTTACATAACGTTTACTTTTATTTTTGTTTTTTGGGGTCCTCGAGATGTAAAGAGTGGGTAAAACTGCGTGCTATATCTGTGCAGAGATGCCAACCAATATATTTTAATAGTATTTAGTATGTTAACAGTGTGAAATAGGAAAATACGATATTGCCTCCTGAAAGTACGACTTTTCATCTTTCAAGTAAAATTTAAAATGAAGCCAATATCAACCACAGAAAACTGTAGAAAACAGCATTATCATATAGAATGATATACTAATAAATACCTGCAACCCCTACAAAAGCATTGAATGCGCCTTGGGTGCCTTTGAATGTTTCTACAGATAAATGGCGCCATACAAATGCTGTTTCATCATCATCATCATCATCATCATGAATGACGAGCCTAAATGGGCGGGATATGCCCAGATGCTTTACAATTCTCTCATCAATGCTGATGAAGTAGCAACATTTTTACAAACCTGTTCTTACTGGGGAAACTTTTTTTTTCTGACATTTCACTTGCCCAGAGCCAACGGGCTAGTGATGGTGTCAAGATTTCATGAAAATCTGATTTTTTTTTGGAAGTTCCATCTGTTTTTCTATGTCAAGAAGTTGGCATCTCTGTCCATGTGGCCGTTTTATATTCAGAAATGTGTGTGTGTGTGTGCCATGGTACAGCTATGTTTTGTATGTACCGAGGTATTTATTTGTGTCATTGTTTTCATGCCGTGTTTTATGCACACATCTCTTTGTGCAGGAGGTAAAAACGTTGGGCTAAGTGAGAGAGATTTAATTTTGTCTCAGAGCACAATTGCCAGTCAACTCTGCATAAATCGATCTTAGAAGAAAACTTGACTTATAATAGGCGATATTTAACCTCTGTGTATAAAAGCAGAAAATAACACATGAATGAAATTGTTTATTTTTATACACTTAGCCGATGATTCAATATGTGTGCCACTGACTTACATGCAGTACATGTATTTTTGTCAGACTTCTGATGGATAATGTGAGCAAAGAGTGATTTTAGTTATTCTGGAGATTCATTGGAAAACAAAATAAGATTCAAAATTCAGAAGGTTCTTTCATCTGGAAATAAAGGAACAATTGTTAGAAGGTTCCGCAATCTGAAAATGAAAAGAAGATGCGTATTAATGAACCTTTGGAATTACAAACCCTATTTTGTTTTCGGATTTAAAGAGCCTACCAAATTATGAACCTGTTTTCATTTTTTTATGCATAAATCTTCGGAATAACAAACCTTATACTTTATCTTCGTAATTACAAACCTCCAGAATAAACCTTATTGTAAAATTAGGAATGTTCGTGTGCATTTTAATTTCTTGAACTTTGCAAGAGCAAAGATTTGCGAAATTAAATGCACGCAAAAGTTCTTGTCTGCACAATTGTGACAAAGGGCCTCATTATGTAATCTTGTAAAAAAAAAAAAAAACCACAAAGCTATTGTAGATGAAGCTGTTTAAAGTCCCTGCCTTTCAAAACCATAATACATACACAGATCATACATACATACATGGCACAGTGGGATTAAACTGTAGAATAAACAAATGAATACAAACACCTATTTTTCAAAAATTTTATTTCAATCATTTAACTTGAAAATAAATGCAACAGTTGAGTCATCATACAAGTAAAGTAAGAATTCACCATTTTATATCTTTGATACATTTTCCAGCAGGAAGACAAACATAGTTTTCACTCCAACATCCAAGGAAGAACTGAAGAACAATGTAACACAAGAATGATCTGCTTGTTAATAAAAACCTTCACAATAAGCCCCATCTTTTTTCAATTATTTCTTCTTCTTTTTTTTTTTCTTTTTTTTTGGGGGGGGGGGGTATGAAGTGCAGTATTAGTGTTGAAAGAATGATGGAGACTATTCTGTGTCAACCATTCAAGTTCTGCAAAGCAATTCCACAAGTATGTGACAAAGCCCTGTCTGTGCAGCATAAATATGGAACTATTTACAAATATACAAAAATAAATATTCATAAGTCTCTGTTTAAAAAAGGGCACAGCGATTTTTCGCTCACTCCATTAAAGGGCTGTCACTTGTAAAAAGCTTGCATACAAAAAGTACTGTCATGTTTACTGCTTTCAGAAATGAATACATAATTTTTTTGAACAATGAACAGACATGGCTCCATCTCAGGGGAACAATTTTGGCAGAGTTGGCTACTATCACAGACACACGCATTTTCTCTTCTAATTGCCATTGCATTTTTTTTTTTTTTTTTTTTTTTTGAAAAGTGAGATAGGGATTCGAGTTGATGAAGACAAATTAGAAGATATCCTGTTCTTGGGTGGCATGAACAAGTCTTTCTGGATAGACCTTGATCAAGCAAATCTACATTCCTCTCACTAATAGTATAAATGTACAGTGTACTTTGGTCCACTGTTTTATCTACTCTCACATTGGCTAACACTATTATTCTAATCCCAAAGTTTTCTAACACTCAGAAGTATATCATTCTTCACAAACATCACAACCATGCTGAACATTAAAATCATCATCTTCAATTGTAATGTAATTTCATCCTTGTAAATTTCAGACATACATCTTGGGTTTGTGGTGACTAAGCTGTAATGCATCAACGTGAAAATTTTCATCCCAGAAAAAAAAGGATGTCAAGTTCAACTGCCCATTCCCTCCACCCCCCCCCCCCCCCAAAAAAAAAAAGGAAGAAGTGATATCAAATCCTATGTTTGTTCTGTCAAATTTATGAAAATGCATTACAAGTGTTAATGATCTGAGAAGATGTGAGCAATGAAATATTATTTTTGCTACAGATTTTGTCTCCTTCATGACCAGACCTGGGAAATAAGAATGATACTGCCATGTCTGTGGTTTGACTTTAAATTTACTAAACTGGTATGGTTTGATGTAAAGAAATCATTTTTCAGTTAGCTATAGTAAGGAGCATAACCTTTCCTTCACAAGAATTGAGGTTTACAGCGCACTGCATTGCATACCAGACACACATTCAACCAGAATCACCACGTGAATAACTACTATATCAGAGCAACCATTAATAAATCCCCCTATTAACTATATCTTGGAAGAAAACTTGAGCTTCATGAATAGCCTGAATGTGGACCACACGGGCGTGTCACTGCCCTGGCAAAATTTGTGATGCATCTTTGTAGTTAGAGGATTGATAATGACTGATAGATACCTTTTGGAATGAGATTTTTCCTTTGAAGAATCATGATCACAACCATGAACTATTGGAGGAAACATATCAAAATGCTAACATGAAAAAATGTGTTAGTAGTGATAGAAGCAACAAGTATCTTTACATGGGCATTACATGCTAAAGAATAATCATACATACAGAAGATTGGATAGTCATTACTGCGCAACTGATTTTGAAACTCATTCATGGTAAAGGTAAGAGTGGTCATACAACGGATGGTCAAACAGTCGGTTGTGATGCCTCGTCAATCTAGACAGTGTTATTCTCCTTCATGGCCTGGCTTGGCGGAGCACTCACGCCCAGCTTGCCCTCTTCCACCAGGCGCAGCGTCTCGGCGATGATGGAACGCTTCCACGAACGGATGGCAAAGAATATCTCGACAAAGTAGACCAACATGGCAATGAACGACAGAATCTAGAGGGAAACCAACGATGCAGAGAGTTCATGCTGAATCATATGATGGACATGACAATATAGCACGCATACAAAAACTACAGAAAACAAGAATTTTCCACCAGCCCCATCCCCCTAAAAAAAGTCAGCCAGTCCCTAAACTGAGTGCATGATGGTACAACACACATTTATGTTGAACTATACATGCTTGAGATAAAGGTGGTATTTCTTTAATACTGTAAGGGATGTTTATATTCATTTTAACAGAAAAACTAGACAAATCCACTCACATGACTCACCAGTCTGCTTTCCTGTGCCAAGCATTTTGCAGTGCACTCACAATACAGAAATACGATACTTTTGTTACAAAATGTTGTGTTTTCTGGCTCATGATCATTTTTCTCTTCACGTGGAAACAGGAGAGAAGTTATCACAGAAGTTATTAGTTCAGAGATTTAAAGAGATCAACCTGAAGACAGGATATAATGAAGAGTTATGTATCACAGTAGCTGCAGTCACACTGGCAAAAGATTGCCAAATCTATGACTGCGAAATCTTCGCAATATGTGGTCATCCATCCACACTAGCAGGCAAACTTCTCGATCTTTAAGTTCTTAAAGGTTGGGTCACTGGTGGGCATGCGCAAGAAAGAAGAAAGAGCACCCCATCTGACGACTAATGATCATGACGTAGTAATGCACACAGGTAAATCCTACTGAGGCCCTGCCCACAAGTAAACCATTGATCAATGCTGCAAACAGGAGGTGGACAGATCACATGACAAACTTTGGGAAGTTTCAGTTGCTAGTGTACACACTGCTAAAAGATCGAGAAGATTGGTGGGGGTCCGAGAAATTTCCCTTGTTTGGGTGAGAAGTTTTGTGAGATGTTTTTGGGAAGTCTGCGGTCACACTTCAAGATCAAGATCAAGATTGGCAAAACTTCAAGATCTTAAGAGATCACAATCTTAAACTTTGCGATCTTTTGCCAGTGTAACTACAGCTATTGTATATAATTCAAAATTGACGTCAAGATGCTGGGGAGTTAGTGTTGGTTTTATTCACACTCAAAGCCTTTTCTAAAATTGAAAGACTATCTATCAAACGGTCATAAGAGCAATTCTCACATATGCACCATAATACTTTTAGATTTGGTTGGAAGTTAAAGGAAAGAAAAAAGAAAAATGTTGATAACTTCAAGGCTTGGATTGTGACTCTGAGCTAGTGTCAGCCTGGTGTCTTTAGCCCTGAATGTGTGTGTGTGTGTGTGTGTGTGTGTGTTAACTTGGTGCAAAGTACATGACTGCACATGACTTGTCTGCAAGACATGACTTGTCTATTGGTGATAGATTGAAAGGCAAAAAAACCCCAAAAAAACTAGAAATGTCGCTACAGTGACTGGTTATACCCCCGCCAAACACCATTTCATAAGCTTTGGTCAAAACAACATTTGATAAGCTTTGGTCAAAAAACTGAGGAAGTAGTTAAATCCGCAAGATCTTTCCTTGATCTTCTGCCATTAATATGCCGTTACCATGGCAACGTACTTTCGGGTGCTGTCGAAAAATGCGTCTTGCACATCTACAACCAAAGGCACACATCTGTACCAAGTTTCATGGAAATTGGGCAAAAACTGAGGAAGTAGTTTGCAACACAAAATTTTCCATCATTTTGGCTCATAATATGTGAGCTGTTACCATGGTAACATACTTTTTGTCACTGTCAAGAAATGTGTCATGCTGACCTATATCCTAAGACAAACATTCAACATGAATTCCATGAGAATTGGAAGAACACTGATGAAGCAGTTTTGCCATGAAGCATTTTGCCCTATATTTTACCAATAACATGCCGTTACCATGGCAACGCACTTTTTGCCACTGCGGAAATATGTGTCTTGCACATTAACATATTCAGATGAACATCTGTACCTAATTTCATAAAAATTGATCAAAAACTGTGGGAGGAGCTCGCGACGCAAGATTTGTACCCATTTTTGCCCATAATATGCCGTTACCATGGCAACGTACTTTTGGGTACTGTCAAAAAATACGTCTTGCACATCTACAACCCAAGGCACACATCTGTGCCAAGTTTTATGGGAATTGGTTGAAAACTGAGGAAGTAGTTCGCGACGCAAGATTTGTACCCATTTTTGCCCATAATATGCCGTTACCATGGCAACGTACTTTTGGGTACTGTCAAAAAATACGTCTTGCACATCTACAACCCAAGGCACACATCTGTGCCAAGTTTTATGGGAATCGGTTGAAAACTGAGGAAGTAGTTCGCGACGCAAGATTTGCAACGGACCGACCGCCCGACCGCCCGCCCGACCGACCGTCCGCTGATTCCTATATACCCCCTTCAAACTTCGTTTGGCGGGGGTATAAAAAAAAGGGAAAAATATCTTACTGTGCCAATGATGAGGCCAGGAAGGCCAAAGGTATTAGCAGCAACATGGGCAGCCAGAGCCATCAGGGCAACAAATGCAGCAGCGCAGTAGAACAACTCCTATACAATAAAAAAAAAAAAAAACCAACAACAACAACAACAGCCAATCAGGGAATTAAAAGTGACAGTGCAATGTGCTGATATATGTAAGGCATATTAAGGTCCAGTTTACCTTTGGGAGCAGTGATTCAAAAAATTTTCAAGATATCACATTTGATGCATATGTGTAGGTCTGTTGTATTTTATAACAAAACATCCTACCATATAAAATTTTTGCAAGAAAGCCTCGAATATAGGGAGATATCAGTATTTTACTCAATAAACCACAAATGTAGACAGTTTCGCTAGGAAACATTGTTATTATACCTATTGTTCACATTTTGTGTATTTAACAATACTTAACATCGATTAACAATACTTAACATCGAAAAGGTGAGCTTAGATTGTCCATCTAAGTTTCCAAAAGATTTATTTTTTTTTTTTTTTAAAGGGACTATGCAATGCAAATGCATGTTGAATTGTATTGATTCGTATCACCCAGATCATTGTTTATGTGGCTTAATGAATACCTTTGAAATACAAGCCATTTATCTTATAATTTCCATACTATAATTCTTCAGATTACTTGGATACACCCACAAAAAAAAACACCTTCCAAACCAAGATTCTGATAAAAACATTATCTGTCAATTACTGGTTAATTACTAATACAAGTGTACAACGAACAAAATACTTAGTACACCAAAATACCTCTTCTCCTAGACTGAGCATAACTTGCATGTTTCCCTGAAATGTGTTTTGTCAGTTATATTAGTAACATGGAAACCAGTATAGTAAGTTGTGCATTCTTATGTCTTCTGCTAATCAAAGCAGTACTTTAGCTACGAGTGATGCCAGATGATGCCATTAACAGATCCTTGTTTGGAAATTTCGTGTTTTTTTTTTGTTTTGTTGTTTTTTTGTAGGTGTATCCAAGTAACCTGAACAAAAGTAGCAGAAAGAAATAATAACATAATAAGATCATAAGTAATTTAGATATCTATTTGGTCACATACACCTGTAAGTGATATTAAGGGTATCATATGAATCTACAAAAGTTAACATGCATTTGTATTGCATAGGAGTAGTTTCTTTAAAGATGCATCTACCTACCAACATGCCCCAGGGGAACTTGGTATGCTTCTGGGGTATGGCAGCAACATAGAGGATGATGATGATCGCCGTGACACCACCGAATGCACCACAGGCTGCCATCAGGTGCCAATAGGTCGCAGACTCGTAGCCGGGGCGGCGAGGTTGGGCTGCGATGCTGATCAGTGCGCCGACACAAGTTATCTGTATTAAAGCCAAGAAGATTCCCACAAGCAGGAGAAAAATATGATCTACAGTTCGGACAGGGGCAGGGCTGGGGAATTGCATCGATAAAAGTAAACATTAGACTGTGTTATTGACAGGATGTTAAAACCAAAGTGTTTATCAGTCATGCTTGAGAACCAGTATACAAATAATGACTGCTATGAGGGGCACAGTTAAAATTATGGGCCCAAGGTGATGTGGAAACCATAACTATGCCCGAAGCGAAGCTGAGGGCATAGTTATGGTTTTCACATCACTGAGGGCCTACATAATTTTAACTGTGCCCCGAATATCAAGCTGTCATTATTTGTTTTATATACCGAAAATATAGATTTCGAAATATACTGTACGAGCTGAAATTTTCGCGGTGGTTTTATTTTCAAGAATTTCGCGAATCACCTTTGAACCGCGAAAATAACAACATGCGAAAATAACAATGCGCGAATAAGTAAGTTCAGTTAGACCCTCGCAACCGCAAAATTAACAACACACGAAAATGTCCTCCAAGTAGCAATTCGCGAAAATATCTGTACGCGAAAATTTCAGCTCATACAGTAGATACCGAAATATAGATTCTAGTCTCTTTTACAGCACTCGTAATCAACACTGATCAACAGCGTGACGGTCGTATCATTGGTGCGTACATATGAGCGATCTATGTGTACGGGGTTGCGACTGTCTCCAAACCTATTTACAGGGCATAGTTGATTCTATGCCCCGGGCACAGTAAATCATGACGTCATTTTGATCAAAAATGGGGCACAGCTATTTTCATGACTCCACTTTTAACCAATCAGATGAGAGGAATCTATATATGAGGTATATAATGAACGTATATGTTAGTGAATGTGTGTGTGTGTGCCAAACAGCAATTGAAAAATAAAAACATATTATTTCAGCGAGTGCTGGCTAAAGTATGAATTTCACCTATGGTATACCACAAATCATTACTTGTAAGCATAAATTAATAATGGAGAAAGCCAGCTAATACCTGTGGCATGCTGAATTCAGGAAATTACTGTAAAACATGATATATTCGCGGCACGAAATTTTCGCGAATTGGAGCCGACGGCCTTTTTCGTGGCAAGAAATTTTCGCGAATTGCCTCTTGCGTTCAATGCATATAATGTATATAAGAAATTTCGCGTGAATTTTAATTTCGCGAATCTTGGCGCTCGCGAAATTCGCGAAATTAAAATGCACGCGAACATTTCTCGTTTTACAGTAATACTGTAATCAATTATCCATGAATATCACTGTATAATAAGTTAGAAATGTTGCACTTCCAAAGAGAGTAACTACCACTGGTAACACTTTTCTTGATATCTGAGAGCAATTATCCCCCCCCCCCCACTATGTACTTGACAACAAAACACTGCAGACTCTCGACAACCAAGAGGTACAATTAACCCCCTACAATGCCTTATAAATTCATTTTGCATATAAATCGAGGCATACCAATCTGGACTTCACATTTTCACAAACATTTTTCCTTCTCATATCTCCAGTAGGCCTATCAATAGTGACTAAAACTGGCTCAAATTCCTAATATTGATGTGCCATGATGATATCAGTTCACCTATGAAAAATCATGTTGAATAATTGAGTCGTTTTATCTTATTTGTTTTAAATCGCTAGACATTTCCACATGCACCACTCAATACTCATGAAACTTCAAGGTCCTGTTTACCAATGGGAGCAGTGATTTGAAATATGTTCAAGATATCATATTTGATGCATACATGTATGTGTTGGTCTGGTGGATCACAAAACATCCTGCCATGATGACAATGTTTTTGCTTTGCTAAATCCCTCCTTTTGAAGCTCTAGACAAGTGAAAATGAGTGAGTGAGGTATTTTGTCAGAAATCTCCAATTGTGCAGGAGCAGCAAACATGGGCCAATGAAATCATAATCTAAAAGGAGAGCATGAGGTTTACTTTTGCAGCATGATATTGTATTTTGAATTCAGCAATTGATGTGATGTGAACCGTGCAAATATCGAATATCCTTTTTGTGGTTTTGGCAGATCAAAGCATTGAAGGCTTCCAATGGTACCAACTGAATGGTACAGCAAACAGTGCCCATAAGTAGCTAACAGCAAGGGGTTTGTTGTGCATGCAACACATACAGGTACACAACTTTCCATCTGAGAATTGCCTAATAAATGTGAATGCGAATTCTTTCCAGATGATACAAAATTGTAGATTTATAATGTTAAATGTCCTATTTCCAACTTGTACCTTTATCATGTTAAACAGGTGCACATCTGACCTTGAGAGATTGTCCTTCTAGACACACTCAGGGAGATGGAAGCAGATGACTCAAAAGTTGATTAAATAATTGATAATATGATTCTATCGTATGTACAAAAGAAGGCCAGAATAGAGCTGCGGTGTGTTACACTACATGTACTTGTATAATCATCACATCACAGCAATAAAAATGATATCAGTTCACCTATGCAAAATCATGTTGAATGATTGAGTAGTGTTATAAATCGCTAGACATTTCCACATGCACCACTCAATATTCATGACACTTCAAGGTCCTGTTTACCAATGGGAGCAGTGATTTAAAATATGTTCAAGATATCATATTTGATGCATATGTGTGAGTCTGGTGGATCACAAAACATCCTGCCATGATGACAATGTTTTTGCTTTGTTGAATCCCTCCATTTGAAGCTCTAGACAAATGAAAACTAGAAATGTCGCTACAGCGACTGGTTATACCCCCGCCAAACAACATTTCATAAGCTTTGGTCAAAACAACATTTCATAAGCTTTGGTCAAAAAACTGAGGAAGTAGTTAAATCCGCAAGATCTTTCCTTGATCTTCTGCCATTAATATGCCGTTACCATGGCAACGTACTTTCGGGTACTGTCGAAAAATGCGTATTGCACATCTACAACCAAAGGCACACATCTATACCAAGTTTCATGGAAATTGGGCAAAAACTGAGGAAGTAGTTTGCAACACAAAATTTTCCATCATTTTGCCTCATAATATGTGAGCTGTTACCATGGCAACATACTTTTTGTCACTGTCAAGAAATGTGTCATGCTGACCTATATCCTAAGACAAACATTCAATATGAATTCCATGAGAATTGGAAGAACACTGATGAAGCAGTTTTGCCATGAAGCATTTTGCCCTATATTTTACCAATAACATGCCGTTACCATGGCAACGCACTTTTTGCCACTGCGGAAATATGTGTCTTGCACATTAACATATTCAGATGAACATCTGTACCTAATTTCATAAAAATTGATCAAAAACTGTGGGAGGAGTTCGCGACGCAAGATTTGTACACATTTTTGCCCATAATATGCCGTTACCATGGCAACGTACTTTTGGGTACTGTCAAAAAATACGTCTTGCACATCTACAACCCAAGGCACACATCTGTGCCAAGTTTTATGGGAATCGGTTGAAAACTGAGGAAGTAGTTCGCGACGCAAGATTTGCAACGGACTGACCGCCCGACCGACCGCCCGACCGTCCGCTGATTCCTATATACCCCCTTCAAACTTTGTTTGGCGGGGGTATAATGAGTGAGTGAGGTATTTTGTCAGAAATCTCCAATTGTGCAGGAGCAGCAAACATGGGCCAATGAAATCATATTCTAAAAGGAGAGCATGAGGTTTACTTTTGCAGCGTGATATTGTATTTTGAATTCACGATGTGATGTGAACCGTGCAAATATCAAATATCCTTTTTGTGGTTTTGGCAGATCAAAGCACTGAAGGCTTCCAGTGGTACCAACTAAATGGTACAGCAAACAGAGCCCATAAGTAGCAAACAGGAAGGGGTTTGTTGTGCATTTTGTACAGGTACACAACTTTCCATCTGAGAATTGCCAAACGTGAATGCGAATCCTTCCCAGATGATAGATTTATAATGTTAAATGTGGGCATTCTTCAATTTTTGCCGTAAATATTCTAATGAATATGTGCACATGTACATAACGTACTAGCTGGTTGCCATGAATCAACATTTTATCATTGAATTAATGGTGTGGGTGAATGATAACTCTGATTTCAGTCCTACTTCCAACTTTATCTGTTTAACAGGTGCACATATGACCTTGAGAGATTGTCCTTCTAGACACACTCAAGAAGATGGTAAGCAGATGACTCAGAAGTAGATTAAATGATTGATAATATGATTCTATCGTATGTACTAAAGAAGGCCAGAATAGAGCTGTGGTGTGTTACACTATTTGTATAATCATCACATGACAGCAATAAAACTGACACAGCAAGGAATTTGTTTACTCAGCTAAATCATTATAATGAGTGTGGGATGGGTTCTTATAAACCTGTTTGAAATACATTATCATATTGAGTCACACCGCAAAGTATAAAATAAGTCATCTCATTTTGTCAAACGAGTGCTCAAGGAAGGACAACTTAATTACATGAGACATTATGTACTCTTTAAATGTCATCTCAATCAGAAATCATCAAGAGAAAAATTATATAAAATCGTATTGTTTTTCTGTTTCTTTGAGACCTATATGACATTGGCTTATTGAATCATAAATCAATTTTATTGAAAATTCATTTCCTAATTTGTACATGGTGAGAGTGAGAAGGAACATAGTAGTAAATTATAAAAATAAAATAAATTTCACATATTCAGACACTGTCATGTGCATCTGAAAGACATACAGGTAGTCACATTGCTTACACCCATGCTTTTCAACGTTTTTGAACTCAAGGTCCACTTTGGCTTACAAATCTTATCGAGGCCCAATCAGAATGACGAATCTTTTTCATTTTATCTAACTGGCCTACATTGCGGCTCACTGGCTAAGAAGTGGGGGCATTCACACCACAGGTGGAATTCTGTTCCAGATGCCCCTAACAAATCACATTACAAACTTATACCCTGCTTCACATCTATAAGCACCAACAGGTGCTTACTATCTTGCATGCACATATTGGCTGGAATTTATCATAACCAATAGGAGGCCAAAGAGTTTACTAATTAATCAATCGGTCAAAGGTCAAAACTCTGCTTGTCCGGATCTTGGTACAGACTGCAGCCACACACAATATTATCTGTAAGTCTTTGAATAAATATCGATATGCAGTATCAGAGGTTTGGTGAACTTTTCAGACTGTAGGATTCGCCTTATCACTTGTCTGTTGCATCATGGACTCATAGGACATATAGTTTGTTCCAGAGACATGAGGCCACGTAATAGGAATAATACAAATTACAAGCGGAGCAGACGTGAAAGTTAGTTCTTCCACGTATGCAACTTCAATCATCCCCAGGCTGTATGTTTCATAGATCGCCAAAGTATGATTTCAATCCAAACAAAATCATTGGTATTTCTTCTTGGCATTTTAAGCCAATGGAATATTTGGTGCACAATGCCACTCCATATTTGATGTTGAATTAACAAAGAAATAAAATAAACAGATAAAGTTTCATTAGAGAGTACAAATGAAATAAAAAAAATTATGACTTCTAAAAGTTACAGATTTTCATGAAATAGCAACACCAGTCACAACCAGATTAAGAATAGTCTTAGCAATGTGAAGGAACTATCATAATTTTATTTTCATTCATTATTAGATATATCACTTTACTGATAACAGTACAAGCTAAAATACTGTGATATAGTTAGAATGAACTACAGTAAGACCATCTTTGATAAAATCATGTATTCTAATACTTCTTAGAAACAATAACATTATACATTACACAAATCCTTGAAATCTTGGAGCTTTGATAATTTCAACATAAAATGCATGAAAAGCTTGAAAGAAGCATTCCAGTTTCTTCACAGCTTCAAAAATCAAATATACAATGCATTTATATTTGACAACATTTAAAGAACAGTGTCAAACTTTAATACCAAAGGGTGTAACTGTATCTTTTCTCAGAATTTGCTCACATTTACCACCATAGTGTTACAAATTATTATACAATTTTATATCCTTGCCAGTATTCAAACCCCTTTTTTTATGGTAGACTTTAAATACAAAATTGTTGAAGCATTCAGCAGAACGATTTGTTACATTTGTGTCATTAGTGTAAGTATTATGATTTGCTAAAATGGTAGGTATGGATGCCTCATGGGTCATAAAATTCACTTATAACTGTCAAGGCCTAGAGGAAAGTCCAATCTTAAAGGTAATGTCACATTACATAGACTAAACTCCAGTTCACTTTCTTTGTTCGGTTGACATCTATAAGGAACATCAACCATAAATCAGGATCACATATATATTTTTACTGAAAGCTAAAATTATATTTTCTTAATTCTCCATTTTGTCAATTTACATGCTTTTAACCAAATGGTCCTCAATATCCAAAATCCTGCTCCCCATATACAGTAACTGTCAATGCCTTTAAAAGGTGAGTAGATTCTATCAAAGCAGGTTACTAGTACTGTAAAAGTGGAAATTTTTGCGCATTTCATTCAACCAGACGCTGGCGCAAACATAAAAGCATACTTGCATACTTTTGAATGCCACATGTTCCAGTAATTAATGTCTTGATAATGCAGAATTAATGACATGCGAAATCCATCCTGCCCAGCTGAGCATGAA
The DNA here is from genome assembly GCF_964275005.1 of Diadema setosum. Lineage (NCBI taxonomy): Eukaryota > Metazoa > Echinodermata > Echinoidea > Diadematoida > Diadematidae > Diadema > Diadema setosum. The sequence continues at coordinate 1,830,540 of NC_092693.1, read as the reverse complement.
AAATTACTTTGCGAAAATATCCACTTTTACTGTAGATGTCAACCAAGGGAACTCCTGCAGTTCTGCCATCTATCTTTTAGAGACCTGGGTACCGTTTCATGAAAGTTGTCAGTCTCTGACAATGTCAATAAAATCCTTGGTTTTGATTGGCTGACAAGCTCTGGTCACTGACTGTTACTATGGTGATTGTCGGTGACTGATAACTTGTCAGGGCTGACAACTTTGATGAAACAGTGCCCTGGTATCACCTGCCTGGTATACAATGTAGCTTGAAGAGTCATCATGAGATGGGTGGCCCAATTCATTCTCTACCCACCAGTGTACTGGTGTACATTTGGAAACGACAAAGAGTTCTGGACAGCGAATACATGCATCAAGGCGTAAGCTCAATCGGTAACAGTGGAACTCCTGTCAAGATTCTTCACAGACAAGAGACCCGCGGGTCTAGCGCTCACCTGAGTATCGCAAGTTCACCTTTCACGCAGTCACTAATCTAAATTATTCACAGCTCTACTAAAATTTGACCAGGCTTCTCAAGTAGAAGATGAAAATGTACAATAAGGGCCAAAATTTTTAAAGATTCCTTAATTTGGGGGGGGGGGGGATTGGGGGCCCCCTGGGGCCCTCTGGGTGGGGCATGGTGCCCATTTTGATAAATTGAGATCCTGACCCCCTAGGGATGCTACCTGCCAAGTTTGACGAAAATCCATCATGAGGTTTTCAGGAAGAAGATGAAAATGTACAATTCAGGCCCCCATTTGGACCTTCCCAACCCCCCCCCCCCCCCAAGAGGAGCACCCCTGGATCTGCTATGAACAACCTTGAAACTACAGTCATTAATGTACTCACTCATAGTTTTATCTTAGCTCTATAACTTCTGATTCTAGAGAAGATTTTTAAAGATTCCTTCATTTTGGGGGGTTTGGCCCCCCCCCCCCCCCTGGGGCCCCTGGGTGGGGCATGGTGCCCATTTTAACAAATTGAGATCCTAACCCCCTAGGGATGCTACCTGCTAAGTTTGGTGAAAATTGGTCATGGGGTTCTCAAGAAGAAGATGAAAATGTATAATTTAGGCCCCATTAGGACCCCTCCCCACCCCCCTCCCCTGGGTCCCAAGGGGGGCACCCTCTGATTCTGCCATGAACAAACTTGAAACTACAGTCATCAATGTACTAACTCATAGTATTAACTTAGCTCTATCACTTCTGGTTCTAGAGAAGAAGATTTTTACAGATTCCTTAATTTTGGGGGGTTTGGGCCCCCCTGGGGGCCCCCTGGGTGGGGCATGGTGCCCATTTTAACAAATTGAGTTCCTAACCCCCTAGGGATGCTACCTGCTAAGTTTGATGAAAATCGGTCTTGGGGTTTTCAAGAAGAAGATAAAAATGTAAAAGTTTACGCACGACGGACGACGCACGACGGACGATGGACAACGGACGACGCACGACAGACGCCGGACGAAGGGCGATCGCAATAGCTCACTTGAGCCTTTGGCTCAGGTGAGCTAATAATTCATATTAAAGGACAAGGTCACCTTTTATATACATGTGGACTGAGTGAATGCAACAATAGTAGAACACATCAGTGAAAGTTTGAGGAAAATCCGACAATACTTTCAAAAGTTATGAATTTTTACAGTATCTGTATCTGCTGGATGAGAAGACTACTACAGTATAGTGTATGATGTCACATGCATCGAACAATATAAGGAAAATAAAAAGAACATTTCATAAAACTTTACTTTTTGAATAAAGTGCACATTTCTTTCGACTTGTCACTGACGTATGTTAACGGTAATATTAATCCCCTGCCTTCTGAAAGGCAGAAGTCGAGTGTTCTTTTGTTACGTGAGAAAAGTGAAAATATGTTGAATTTTCTTTATACTTTCTGTATATCGTTGTACATGTGACATCACAAGCTAAAGTAGTCTTCTCATCCAGCTGTGACTAAGCAGAAACTTCAAAAATTCATAACTTTTGAACGGACTGTTCAATTTTCCTCAAACTCTACTTTAATTGTGCTACTAATATTGCTGCATTCACTCAATCCACATGTCTATGAAGGTGAACTCGTCCTTTAAAAGCTCTGCACAATTTGGTTACTGGGATTCTCAAAAATGTCTGAGCAGGGAGGTGGGAAGCTGGATCCCTGGTCTGCCTTCCCAGCAATAGCATCCCCTTAACCCTAATCAGGCTGGGGGGGGGGGGGGCGGAATCCGCCCCCCCTCGATGTTTCGCGCAATATCTTCGCAACGCGATAAGCTCCCACCGCGATGTTTCATGACTTTTTTCTTTCAAGTATCGTGCAACTTTTGAGACCCAAATTGTTGCGCCCGCGCGTACCGTTTTGACGCGACGCCCGTTCGAAAAAAATTTGTCAACCCCAAAATTGCTCCAAAACGTGATTTTGTGTACAAATCCAATGCAAATTGTGTTTTTTCAATTAATTCACATAAAAATTCATATCTTCACCTAGAATGGCCGAAATTAATTTATTTTAGCATAATAATGCGTTGAAAAATGTCTGTGACAAATTTTGGCCAAAAAACAATCAAAAACAAAAGGTCAAAAAACAAAGAAATACATAAGAAATTCAAAAAACAATAAAATACATAAGAAATTAATTTCGATACAGATTTTTTTTTATCCTATGTCTCAGAAGAATGATACAAGAAACATTTTTAAAAAGAAATTAGCTTAATTGGAGCATAAATAAGGGATTTAGAGCCCAAAACTGATTTTATGCATAAATTACAATAATTAATTAATATAAAATATAAGAACAATTTTTCGGAGAAAGCAACCATACATTTTGATAGAATACGTCGCGGGCGTCGCGTGTGCCGATTTTCGGCGCGATTGCGCGTTCCATAGGCGAGATCTGAAGGGGGGGCGGAATCCCCCCCCCCCCCCCCCAGATATAGCATAGCCCAAAAAGCCCAGCCTGATTAGGGTTAATTGCTACCACGTCTTCAAATTAAATTTTTCTAGTGCATTTTGATCTGTACTGGGGGAAAAAAAAAGTGAGGTACATGTAGCACCTACAATGTATGTTGCCACTTGGTCAAAACGGTGTCAGTATTTTCAGTAAATCATTGGCATCCATATAAGTGTCATAAATGTGAGCAGCTCAAAACTCTCCATCGTTCCTTGTACATTACGAAACTTCACAGTTCATTGTAGATGTCTCTAATCAATTCTCATCTAATTTTCTTATTGTGAATGTTGGAAATCTTGTATCTAAAAGATAACAGGCAACATTACAGTAATTTTGAATTATGTCTCATCACAGAAATGGTACAAATACTGAAAAAAGTGTTGTACATACCAGTACACTGTAAGTGTAAATAACAATTCTCTTTCGGCTTTTATAACTCTCCACTATAGAAAAATAAAAGTTAAAGGACAAGTTCACCTTCATATACATGTGGATTGAGATAATGCAGCAATGTAAGTGGAACACATCAGTGAAAGTTTGAGGAAAATTGGACAATCTGTTCAAAAGTTATGAATTTTTAAAGTTTCTGTGCAGTCACTGCTGGATGAGAAGACTACTGCAGTTGATGATGTCACCTGCGTACAACGATATAAGGAAAATATAAAGATAATTCCACAAAATGTCATTCTTTGAAAAAAGTACACATTCTCTCAACTTGTAACTGATATATGTTAAAGGTAGGGAATCCCATTGGCATGCCTCAAATGTAACTATACACAGCCCAGTCGCTGTACATGGTACGTCGCGACAGGGCTGTACGCGCGCGACCACCAATCACTAGGAGAGGCGACGTAATCGTATCACGATAGCTTTGACTTTTGATACTTACGATCATTTTTGTCACCTCAAACTCATCGAGTATACTCTTCAATATTTACTCTACATCTGATGCTATATATATTCAAATGTACGTAATGAAACTTACCGAAATTGATCATCATATCCCGCATGTCCACACCGTACACAATCTTTCACGCCAGGCCAAGCTTAGATATCGGGTGGTCACGTGATGTGAATGCCCTTTCAAGCAGCGTACGCACGGTTACTAGTATAAGGTATACAGCTATAAACTGTACTGGGTTATTATGTCGCAGACGCCAAGGTTTGTTCGACACTTTCAACGCACACGCGCTCGCTCTGGAGCACATCCGGTCACGCATGCGCATAAGTCAAGGCGCCATTTTGAATCCTGCAACGACGAAGCCCGACGGTCAGGAATTGCGCCAGAAAGTGTCATTTATTTGTTCCACGGACTTATCGCAAGTGGTCTCCATGGACCCAGTGTGGCGAACTATTCTTCTGTAGCATTTAACGTGAGTAAAGTATTCTGTTTAAAGGAGAAAAGTATACATGTTCCTAAGTTTTGTAGTTGTGTTGAGGTTCCTCACTTCGAGGCTGCATGCCGTGCGTGTCAGACGCTGTTTTCGCATAGCGTAACAGTGTCTGGTCGGGCTAGCCTCAAATGAAGACTTGTATAAATACAGTGGTACTTGTATGTTGAAGAGAGTATCATTTTAGAAACTCCCATAAAGTATTGAAAGTGGAAGGTAACACTTAGTACATTTTTATTGACCGTTAGATTTTGAATTGAATTTTTTTCGGGGCTCACCGTAAATTCCAGCACATTACTAGGCTACCTTTGCAGACCCATGCACTGCATGTGTGTCCATCATATTTGTGAAGAAAGTTCATCAAAACTTACTTAAACATTTCTATATACATTCTTGCCACACACTCTATATTTTATTACATCAGCTCTTATACTTTTAGATTTGTGTTTATAGATAAAAAATACAGAAGACTGCAACAAAAAGGCTTAAGTGTGGCTGACACACAGAACTACTGAGTAGTTGAGTTTTGTGCATTATTCAAATTGTAGATAACTGTTGACTTCCAAATTTCTCAGCAGTGGCCTAAACAAGTCCCCTGAGGTTCATATTTAATGTTTTGCTGCATTTGGGAGGTCTGTAAAAGGTATCCCCTACCTTTAAGGGTAATATTACTCCCCCTGCCTTCTGAAAGAGGCAAGTCATGTGCTCTTCTATCATGCGAGAAAAGTGAACATATGTTGAATTTTCTTTATATATAGTTTCTTTATATGGTTGTACACATACACTTTGTATGACTTCACAAGCTGTAGTAGTCTTCACATACAGCGATCGCGGAACTGAAACTTGTGTTCTAGTGTTTCTACTAATATTGCTGCATTCTCTCAATCGTCATGTTTATGAAGGTGGACTTGTCCTTTAATTCAAGAGCTTTGATGAGGGGTTTTACGATCAACTTTGGGTTCCGATCTTGCATTGTGATCGTGCTGTTTATGTAACAAAACAACAACAAAAATGATGCTACATTTTGATTATCATGATCGTAATTATCTCAGTCAGAATCACCATCAACTAAACAGACTTACAGATTCCAGAATCTTCAGAATGCCATTCGGAGTTTTCAGGTACGCCAGTCCCGAGGGGGTCCTGAACGTCGACGAGGGAAGGGTTATATTCGCTGTGTCCGACATTTTATCAGCAGAAGGTCCACCTCAACTGTCAGCAAAGGGTGTTGGCTAACGAAGTAAACTTGATCGAAAAGTGATATGGTTCAGAGAGACCCGCTCCACCTAGGTTTCCAGAAGATAAGACAATTTAAAACAGAAGAAAGAGATAATTCGGCTTCCACGTCCCCCTACCTAGCCTGTAGTCACCTATATGCAACTGAACGTCTTTATTGGGGTTACCTTCATGCAACCATGGACCTACGTTGTAGGTCCATGATGCAACGTACGGCAGATTACTCCTCACTGCCTTTTTCACGTTGCGCAATCATAACAAGCCTGCAAGGTCCCCAATCGACCGCTGCTCACTTGCACTGGCAGTGCGCCTGCGCAGTATCGAGTCCACGTGTTTAGTTTGCGGTGCAGCTATGGTGGCGGGTTGATTGAGAGGGGCTAGCCCGAGGCGAGACACGGCGGCTGGGAATCGTGCGGGGACACATACCGCGGCCACTCTCTCGCGCTGCGCTGCTCTTGCAATTGCTACTGCTAAACGCTGCGCTCTGAACCTGAACTGTTGTACGGTAGGGTATAGACATCGTGGTATCTCACGAGCGAGAACGTATACTATAATTTTCCATGATCCTGTATTACAGAATCCCCTAACTTTCATTTCTTGTGGTACAGACGACTTCTGCTCCAGCTTGTCTCTCCTAACGATTGTCGTAAGGTGACTATGGATGAACTCTTGTCAGATCACATTGCAGATTGAAACCTCATTTACGGCATCACTTCTTCCCGGAGCTGAGCTCAGTGCAGTGCCATAATCCAGTGGCAGTGGCAGTGCTAGTAGTGGTCAATGTTGTTGATTAGATCTTGTCGTGTAGCTGCTTGTGCTAGTGCAAGATTTTTGTTGGTGCTGTCAGCAAGAGCACAAGCTTGTAGGAACTGCACAGTCAACATCTGGTATGATTGATATTTTAAAGCCTTTAAGATTCCTCTAGATTCAGTTGGTTTAGTATGTAATCAGATTGGTCATTGGTCACGAAATTCTGTGGAGATTTAAGATAATCTGGTCAGACTGGACCAGAAGAATTCATAACACAGCACTCTGACTGCAGTTTGAATTTTTGTATGTGATGTGACTGGGTCAGAATGGAAAAAAAATCTAAAAGTAGTCCTAATTGATTTTGATTTTTGATTAGCACGGATGTACATTCAATATGTATGCCCTCACAGCAATTGATTAAATCAAATGCCGATGCATGCGCCTCGTCACACAATATTCACACCATGGCATTCATTGCATTACGACTAAACGTACTACAGTGTATTCCACGGTACACTACATGAACAGATGAAGAAATTGAGATGAAGAACTTGAGAAGAAGAAAGTGAATTACATTTAATCCGCACTGATGGGTGTTTTCAAGTCTTTACATCTTGATTAAGTATTAACCCGTTGAGGACGAGTCCCGAGTATACTCGGGCAGGTTTTGTCTATGGGAAATGCGTATTGTAGCAAAATCAAACCGTCCTAAACGGGTTAAAGACCATTTCTAGTGATTTTGCTGGATATTTTACTATACGCAGGCATAGGTATGTAGCATCAGTAGTTGGCTGTTTTGCTCGCAACATTGCCTTGCCTGCCAGAAATGATGGTAAAATTCTTGCCAGTAAAATGTAATATTTTGCTGTTTAATTCATACATACCTAGCCCTGATAGTTCATGGCAATGGATTGTGGAGATGGTTTATAGTCGAGCAAGCAAAAGTTTGAAGCAGAATTCCTGTAGAAAGACTGACTAGTTGTCAATTTTTGTTAAGTGAAAAGCATCAACAGTACAAGTTTATTATCCCAAAAGTATATTCATTGATATTAATTATTGGAATTCAGTCTTTAAACTGATTTCTTTTCTGCCTGTCTGTCACACAAAATATTTATTTCTTACTGTTTCTTTCATCCTCTTGATCCGTTCGTCTCTTTCTGCTATCTCAGGGACGCTATGGCCAAGCAGTGTAAGCTGGAGCCAGTTTCCGGTGGGGGAGAGTTTGATGCCCCTCAGGCCATTGACCTCCCGGACGGTAGGCCCCTCATCCTGGGGCGGAGCCCTCTCACCGGGATTGTGGACAAGAAACTGTCAAGGAATCACTGTAAGGAGTAAACAATATGATATCAAGTGCACATGCTTATAAATGCTTGGGGGTAGCATGTATATGTCAAAGATCATAGCCCTCATTCTTGACATTAGGGAAGTGCCGTATGTAGCAAGTTCTTATAATGAACAAAAACTGATATCTGTAGCTGAAAAATGGCAGTTCATGGTAGCTAATCTGTTCATTAACAGTGGCAGATCCAGGCAGGGCACACCCTGCATGTGCCCCTTTTATTTTTTATAAAAAAAAACAAATAAAAAAAGATGGGGGGAGGCGTGCCCCCCCCCCTTTAATTAGAGGCGCCCCCTCTTTATGGAATTCCCAGATCCTCCCCTGGTTATCCTGGGATATTTCTTGATGTGCCAATTTCTGTGTATTCCAAATGACATGGAATTGGCAGAAAAGAGAAACTATACCCATTTCTGTGAACATTGTATGTTCTACTTTAAGGGTAGCTTGTGAAATGAATATTTGATTTGCAGTACATGCACATTATGCATGTCTTTAGGAGTACATTTTCCCTTTACAATATATGGTCTATACACATTGCTTACATCTGATTCTTTCTTTTTATGTATCAAACCAATGGACTGGCTGCTTGTATTCTAGTAAATGAAACAATGTAATCTGTCCAAAATTTAGGACATGCAGAATTCATTGTACTCAGCTGGGATAGTGAAAATCTGGTAGTGTCATGATCTCCACATTGAATGTGTTGTAGCACAAATGTCATGCCTGAAAAGAGGTTCTCATGTCAAAGGGCATGTGGAAGATGCTTTTGGCTTAATGATTAAAAAAAAAAAAAATGAAAGGAAACAATAGTAATGTTGTACCAACAAGTGAAACTGACATGTGCTATTCTGATACCCACTTAACACTGTCAACGAATATTCAGAGCAATTTTAATGGAACGTACATTTCATGCTTCATCTTAGCACATATCAAGTTTGGCCTGTCATAGATGTCTGATTTCAAGGTAGTAGCACTCTTATAGCATCATTTATCATTGTCATTGCTATTTAATGTAGTAATTTTAAAGACTTGCCGCTCATTTTTTTTTTGCAAGATTTCATGAATCTATCCTTTTATTCCATTTCAGTGGAGGCAACCGCAGACTATATGTCGGAGACTGTAAATGTTAAGCAGGTGCGTGTTATGAGAAAACTGTTTGTAACCCATTGCCCTTGCAGACAGCAAGGAGATTAAAACAAAAAACAGCAAAGAAGTCACATGCCTTGCTTATTTCTACTGGCTGTCATAAAGCTATTCACTTATTTTGTCATGTGAGTTTGCACGGACACTGAAGGCTCTTGTTTAATTTATTTGTGAGGGAGGCAGTTGATTTCAGGTAATGGATGGGTGCATGAAAATTCTGCCGGATAATGTTGTTTACATGCAGAGTTGTTGTTTCTACTGGTAACACAAAAGAACCAGCAGGTTGACATTTTGACCTGGGCTGTAACAAAAGGAACACATTTCTTGAAATTTAATATTAATGAATGATTACGTCTAGGTATGCAGTGTTTTGGTGATGCCCAAGCACGCTGATGTTGTGATGGAATGATAACTGATAATCAAAATTTTTAATGCAAAGTTTTGATTACTGGAATTAGTGTGGAAACTCACAGTAAGACTCAAATGGTATGAAAGGGTTATTGTACCTAACACTAATGTTTTTATGATGTCATGATATTTGTGAAGTTTGCATTTGTGTACCTGTGTATTTTGAGCATGTGTGTGCTGAATAGTGTATTTTTGTACTTTTTTCCCAGCTTGGTCCAAATCCTGCCTGGTGTCATGGCAATGAACTTCAGAAAGAGTCACGTGTTAAACTTACCAATGGAGAGAAATTACAGCTGTTGGTTGGTAAATATGAGTATGCCATCCACTTCTTGTCAAATCAGGCATCAGCAGGAAATGATAGAGGAACTGTGAAAAAGTCAAATGACTTGACTGTTAAAAAGTCAGAATCTCCAGGATTGGCAAAAGACTCACATTCATCCAAGAAGAGAACACTGGATGACGACGGAGATGATGATGATGAAGGTAAGGCTGAGCGTAAGGCCATTTCACTGGCAGGGAATTTCCAGCCTGCGCAGAAGAAGAGCAAGACGGAGAGAGAAGGTGATGAGAACGGAAATCCGGTGGACGAGATCGATCAGAAACTGGCCGCTCTTCAGCGTAAAGCCAAGGAAGCCAAGGAGAAGCAAGCAGCAAAGGAGGGATCAGCCAGTCACCATCATAGAGAGCGTCGTGATGCAGGGGGATCCGGGAGCGGAGATGGGAGTGCCTCGGCAAAGGATGCACCTGCTGCCGAGTCAGGCAAACCTTCTACCGAGGAGGAGTGGAAAGAAGAGGGCAAACTGCTCGTGTTTAAGAGTGTTGGGGTGAAGGCGGGGTCAAAGGTCAGTAGGAACTCTTGAGTGAAAAATGTATCACTTTAAACATCAGTACACCTCTGTGTGCATTCCAGGTTCTTGATGTAGGAAAAATATGTAATAAGTATTGGAGAGAGACAGATTCTGTAAAATGTATGTTGAATGATTGTTAACCAAAGATAGAGGTGCAGAGATTAAAAAAGATTACAAATTTGAACTACTTGAATGACTATATAAATTCATCCTAATGTGGTTAATATCAGAAATTAATCAACTTATAAAGATGAATTTCAGCACTTAGGTGCCACCAGTAGATTGGACATTTACTATTTTTCTTGTTTTGTCTCTTTCTTTCAATCAGACTCGATAGCATTGCAGTGAGAAGAATGTGATCTTTGTCATGGAGTTGCAAGGTAGAGGACCAATCTTGATGAACATGTGTGTTACATAACCCCTTGATCATTACTCATTTCAATGTACATCTGCTGTTTAAAACTAAAGATGGAATGGATATCTCTTGTTTGTGTTCAAGCAGCCCATTATTATCGACTTCTAATCTTCCGATTCATTAATCCCTGCTGCAGATTGTAGGCTTTGACATGGATGGCACACTCATAACGACTGCTTCAGGAAAGGTCTTCCCACAAAACGCTGATGACTGGCGGTAAGTTTGTGGTGGAACAGAAAGGGCCGTGTCCTGATGTACACAACTTTGTGGATATTTTCTCCAAGCTAGCCTGTGCATCTGTTCGTACATGTACCAAATAGGTTGCAATACTCGGTTTGCATGCACTTAATGGAGGGTGAGCCTCAGGCATGCATACCTGTTGGTAGAACAACCTTCAGTATAATAAAAGGTATGCAGAAAATATTAAGAATCCCTGCAACCTCACTCATCTTCGAGGAGGGACTCGATTGGAAAGAGTAAAAAACGGTACAATTTTTACAGCTGAGCATCCATACAGGCTTGGGAAGTATTCAAGGTTCAAGGTTAATGACTGTTTTCATGATCTAATTGCTCCATGGGACATTGTCATCCCTGACAGTTGTAATCAGCATATATATGTATGTGTGTCTGCATGTGAGTTTGGTGTAAACCAAACAATTATGATTAGTATTCGGTGGTAGTAGTATGTATGTCACTCTATCAATGAGTGATGATACCAAAGATCCATGCATTCTTTTCTCGTGCCTTTTAAAAGTTAATACCTGCAAAGAGGACACTTGTATGTTCATCTAATCATGATATTTACTTTAGTGTGCATTTCTATGAGAAATTTATAGTTGCAGGAATTGTGCAATTTATTATTTGTTTCAAATGATGTTTGGCAATTTTTGTCTCGCCCACCGGAGGTGATGGCGAGACTAAGGGATCCAAATGTCGTCCGTCCGTCGTCCGTCCATCGTCCGTCTGTCGTCCGTCCGTCGTCCGTCGTCCGTCACAAATGTTAAAGTTTACCTGCAAGACTCTCTTATGATGCATAACTTGGCAACTGTTACAGCAATGGCAGCCAAACTTGGGTGATAGAAGCACTAGGGGTATCTTCATGTTATGTTGTTGTCGGAAGTCATGTGATGATGTCAAAGGTCATTTGAGGTCATATATTAAAGAGTATGTGCAAGACTCTCTTTTCTATGTTAAAGTTTACCTGCAAGACTCTCTTTTGACAAATAACTTCACATAAGTTGCTTGGATTACAACCTAACATGGGTCATAGATGCACTGGGGGGTACCTTCATGTTATGGTGCCGTTGGAGGTCACAGGATAAGGTCAAAGGTCATTTGAGGTCATACGTTAAAGTTTACTTGCAAGACTCTTATCACACATAACTCGACACATGTTGCTACAATGGCAATCAAACTTGGGTGATGGATGCACTGGGGGTACAATCATGTTATGGTGCCGTAAGAGGTCACCTGATAAGGTCAAAGGTCATTTGAGGTCATACGTTAAAGTTTACTTGCAAGACTCTCTTATCACACGTAACTCAGCACATGTTGCTACAATGGCAATCAAACTTGGGTGATGGTAGATGTCTCTTGGGAAGTTGAAGGTAACCACAAGGTCAAAGGTCACAGACGGGTCGACGAACTTTTAGGGCCCTATGTTAAGTTTTTAGGGCGCATTTCATTTATGGCTCATAACTTTTGATCCCTTTGTCCGTTTGTGACCAAACTTGGATGGAAGATGTCCCTTGGGGAGGTGAAGGTCGTCACAAGGTCAAAGGTCACAGACGGGTCAACAAACTTTTAGGGCCCAATGTTATGTTTTTAGGGCGTTTTGATAGTGGCTCATAACTTTTGATCCCTATGTCCGTTTGAGACCAAACTTGGATGGTAGATGTCTCTTGGGGAGTTAAAGGTCATCACAAGGTCAAAGGTCACAGAAAGGGGTCAACAAATTTTTAGGGCCCAATGTTATGTTTTTATGGCACGTTTCGATTATGGCTCATTACTTTTGATCCCTTTGTCCGTTTGTGACCAAACTTGGATGGTAAATGTCCCTTGGGGTGTTGAAGGTCACCACAAGGTCAAAGGTCATAAGCAGGTCAATTAACTTCTGGGAGTTATAAAAAATATTAATTCCTTGTACGCGAATGGGCGAGACACAATTTGGCACTTGCCTTGTTAATTTAAAATTCATTTGTCATGCACATACATTTAGTTGAATGTCAGGAATCTTTGCCTTTTTTGTTGTTGTTGCAGAATAATCTACCCAGAAGTCCCTGGCAGACTAAAGAAGCTACATAGTGAAGGCTACAAGGTAAAGATTTGCTATTAAACCATGATACATTACTCTATCCCTTCTTCTATGGAGCCAAGTTTCTTGTTGATGATGGTTTTTGTTTAAAGTTTCCATTTTGTTTAACTATTGCATTTTTTTTTCCCTTTTCCACAAGCAGTCTTTATGAACTTAAAGGTGCATGGTCCCAGTGTTTTAGTCAAATGCGTACGCGGGCACACGGCGCAAGTTTCCTATAGAGACCTACGCTATCGACTCCTCTTAAGCGCTTACGCTTTGGCCCACTTCCCCAAGCCCGGAGAAGTCCGATTCACTGTAGTCAGTGGTCAGATCACAGTTCGGCTCATGATTCGGCTGAGGGGGATGACAGCTTTAGCAAACTCTTTTGTGATGTCATAATAACAAGCACATATGCACGCACCCTGGCATTACTACAGACTGCGCGATGCGCACAGAAGACAACGAAGGCAACGTTACTTAGCAACACCTACGCACTTTACTCTTGATGACAGCTCAACATCGGTAATCTTCGTATCAATGCTAATGGTGATCGACAGTATCATCAACAGCGCCCTCTACACTACCGGGACTATGCACCTTTAACACTGTGATCAGTGTTTCTGTTTTGCTGTCATCTCTTTCTTTTATACTTCTTCCTACATTCTTTCTCACATGGAGAAGTCTGAGATGGAGGAATATTTCCAAAAGTAATAATAGACTTTTAATTCTCTTAGAATTCCTCCTTTACTCTCGAGCATTACCTGCTAGAATGTCGCTAGGTCAAAGGTTATCATAGACAGTAGCGTGGAAAAAGTCTGCTATTGAATGTATTGTTGTATATGAATTGTTTTATCTCTATCCCTCCCTCACTCTAAACCTTTTTTTTTTTTTCCAGCAGACTCACAGAAATTTACCACCTTGTATCTCCTTCCTGTCATTTAGTCCTAAACTGTTTCATGCATGAGCTCATCATTGCTCATAAATGCTGTGTTCACCCATCCACTCACTACTAAAGAAACTTGGGAGGAATATTTGACAGAAAGTAGTGGGTCATGCCAGCTTTCTTATAAAAAAAAAAAAACACCTTTTTTTCTTGCTTTCCATATTGCACATTATCTGCCAATGCAATGGCTGGCCGACTGTCTCAATATTCAGAAGGAAGGATATTCATATTCTAATTGACTGGCTTGTTCGAGTCTTGCCAGGCTGGTTTAAATGGAACCCCAACAATGCTGTTGTCAATGAGACCTTTCTTACAATGCTGCCCTCTATGCTTGGATGTTGGTAGATTGTGATTTTCACCAACCAGCTTGGGATCAGCCGTGGCAAAATGACGGTGAAGGAGTTCAAGAGGAAACTGGGCAATGTGCAGAGGAAGATGGGGGTACCCCTTCAGGTACGGCTGAACCAAAGTCTTGATTTTACTATGTAAGAATCTCAAGAAAACCCATTAGCTTTGTAGATCACACAAACATGTCACACATCAGTGATGTATCAACAACAATGACTTGTCGCAGGTAAATGTTACTCCAGGGTCCCATTTCAGTAAAGTTGTTAGGATAGCAACTATTGCCTGAATGGCAACCTCCAATAGCAACAGCCAATCAGGAAGCTGGATTCTTGTCATTACCATGACAATTGCCATTCTAGCAAGAGTTGCTATCATAAAGACTTTTTATGAAATGGGTCTCCGGAATTTTATGAAGTGTGTAATTACATTTTTTGTGTATTTATCTGTTCATGAATGCATGACAATTCATAATGGCACATCTTATGTCATCAAAGATTTCATGTTGATGGCATATCTCATTTTACTACAATAACACCATACGCCCATACCTGTTGAGCCCTGAAGAAATGGTGCTCTGTGTACAAATGTGTTGTGTTTGTTTAATTTGTACAGCACTTTGCAGAAGAGATTTGTATGGAAATTTTAACTGCTTCAATATTTAATGAAGCTGTTATTTGCTTAAAGATGTCTGTCAGCGTTTCTGAGTAGTCATGTCATCTTACATTCATCTGGAATTCATGGAACCTTACAAATAAGCAAGATAACCTACCAGTTTAAGCACTTGTGTGATTGACAATCTGTAAAACCTACAAATACGACCACCATGTGTTTTTTTTTTTTTTTCTCTTGGACATTACAACATTGTCTTTCCAATATTTACAAGTATGAAATGTAGTGTCACTCTGAGCAAAAGATAAGAGATTAGAATTTCCTATCTGTAGGTGTGGTATCTTGCCATCATTCATTTAGTTTTTTCCTGGAATGTACAAATGCTTTTTGCCCACCTAGGCCTTCGCTGCTACATCTGGTGGTATGTATCGGAAGCCAGCCATGGGGATGTGGAACTACCTCAAATCCAAGGGAAATGATGGGATCACAATCGATATGAAGGCCAGCTTGTATGTTGGAGGTGAGAGGAAATTTCATAAATTTCATCTACCAAGTATCAACATGACAATAAATTTTACATTGTCACAGTGTATGCTATTACTGCAGACAAGCTGAATGGTGTTTCATTGTACGTCCTATATCATTATTGTATATGACAGGGAGATTTAATTCAAAGAATGTGGACCATGAATTTACGCTCTCACTCTTTATGGATTACGTGATTGTGCACTAAACACCTTTGTCACATAATGTTTTGGGAAGTTTCCATTGAATAAGGTGTAAGAGCCTTGCTCACAATTAAATTCTAAATTTCCCTGCTTTACGTCAAACTGAGTTTTTTGTATGTTTGTTTGTTTGTTTACTTGTTTGTTTTTGGGAGGGGGAGGTTGTTTTGTTTTGTATATTTTATTGTTATTGCTGTTGTTGTGTTTCTAGATGCTGCAGGCAGACCGGCAGACTGGGCCCCAAAGAAGAAAAAGGATTTCTCCTGCAGTGACCGCCTGGTAAGTGGGTTCCAGAAATAATTTTGCTGCCTTTTCTCGCATAGGATTGAGGAATTAAAGGGTGGAGAAAGTCCTTTCTTTACAGGAGAAGATTGTCAAGGGGGGAATTATTTTCATTTTATTTATATATCTATGTGTGCGTGAGCATGTGTGTGTGTGTGTGTGTGTTTAAAGTTTTGTTTTGTGTACAGTCTTATTTTGATTTTAAGTGGGACCTTTTTTGTGTGTGCAAGCAGTGTTATAGAGAGCGGTTACTTTTCACATTGTTTTGAAATAAAAGTACCCTTTAAATTATTTTTACATTTTGTTTGACTGGGTATAAAAATACAGCTTACATTTCTTTGTTTGTTTCCTTGTGTGTGCCAGTTTGGTATGTAAAAGTGATGCAAAAAGAAATTAGGTTCTCTCTTCAGAACCATTGCTAGCGATTGTTTAAATGATCCTGATGACGACACACTCTTGAAACCAACAGGCTTAAAGTAATTATTATGGTCTTTTTTGCATATGTATGAAATATAATGCAAGTGATAATTGTTGTTACATGAATGATATATAGCCTTCTCTTTAATGTTCATAACATTTCATATTGATCAATGCTTTCTCTTCTCCCAGTTTGCTCTCAATATTGGTCTACCTTTCAAGACGCCAGAGGAATTCTTCATGGGTCAGAAGCCAGCCAAATTTAACATGCCTGCATTTGATCCAGTATGTCTACATAAGTATTTTCAAAGAATCTCATGTTGTAATTAAAATAAAGAGACATAGAAATTATCCGTGGATTGTGTTTTGGGGTTCATGCTGTGTGATCAGGCCAGCTGTAAGGACACACTGCAGCATTACCATCAGAAAAAAAAAAAAAAAATTGTGCAAGTTGAAGGCAAACATAATATAGTTGCCGCATGAGTAATGTTTGATCACTCTATAAAGCCAGTTTGAACTGTGTTGTCGTCACTCATTGCATAGCCACAGCTGAAGTAGTATACTCGAGCTAACTGCTTACATGCATATGTAACAGGAGACAAAGAATTTAGCTTTAGGCAAGATATGAAGATATCACGCCCATTTTTTATTCTACTGCAGGATGGTTCATAGGTGGGACAGATAATTTGGGAATATACCACTATTTTCTAACAATGCACTCTTGACTTTCGTGATGATATGGATGAATTATTCTGGAAAGAATTCAAACGTCGGCTGGCTGAGTCTCCTTGATTCTGCAGAAGATGCTGTGAAAATTTAGATATCTGGCCACGTCCTGCCAGGAGAATATGAATGCCTTCCTGATTCAGGAATTGCTTTTGCCTGTTGAGATGCATGTAGCACTACACTTTCTCCCTGATTTTGATGGATAGCCGTTGGTAGCCCTGAAACCTGTAGAAGATAAAAATGCATTTCTGTGTAGCATGTAGAGCATGAAATGTAGCTTAAAATTAAATGCATTTCATTACCTAGATAGAAAACTGTTGGTAAATTGTGAATGACTGTATTTTATTTTGTTGCTTGAATCTTGCCATAAACAGAGGACTGTCTCAACAAGCACACCACTGCTCTCTCCACCCAACACAGTACTACCAGCAGCAGTTCAAGAGGTAATGCAAAGATGACTGGTGGAAATGTCCCATTACTCTTTCCTGTCAGGGTGTTATGGTCTTTCATTTGAACGGATTACACTGATAATAAGTTTCATGACCGAGATGGCTTTGAGAATAGAATGAAATGGAATAATAATGCACTCCTGTTATAATGAACACAATTATGATGAAAGTCTCATATGATTATTGTCTATATATCTTTATAAATGTTACTTTTTGGCTCTAAGAAAATTTTGATATACAAAAGAGAATTGCCGGTAGCAAGAACTTTGTTGTAACGGGAGTTACCTGTAATAGTTTTGTATCTGAAGTTGTTCTATTTGATTTGTAATGTGTCTCTTTCAGGCTTCTGTCTTGATATTCACATTGCTGCGTCTTATGCAGTGACTTGCTGCTACATGAAGAATTCGCTCAAAAATCGACAAATAGATTTACAAGTGTCACATGAAATAAGTTGAATCATTCTTTGATTTTTCATGTGTACTGAAAGTTGATGAAGACATATTGCGGACGAGTTTCACTGCAAGATACAATTATTCGGGCAAGATTTCACCTGCATTGGAATCATTGTTGTGCTGCAAATTCCTTGAAGTGTTTTTTTCATTTCAGTTTATCTCTAGATATGTGGAAGAAATGAAATTCATTTTATTTATTTTTTACTATTTAGCTTAGTGTAGTGAGACCAGGTGTGTATCTTCTCTCTCATGATTTGAGAATATCAAACATATTAAACATCACAGGAAAATATGTTACTGGTAGGCACTAATTGTTCAAATCAGGCCAAAAATACCAAATACATGCCTATTCTCAATTTTTCTGTTTTCAGTGAGTGTGGTTATCTTTATCTATTTTTATGCCTCGGCCATGAAGTGTCGCCAGAAGAATTATGTTTTTGGGTTGTCTGTCCGTCCGCCCATAATCAATTTTGTGGACAGCGTTCAAGGTATCCAAATGAAACTTGGCATATGTATGTATGAGTGGATAAAGTTGTGCCTATAACTCTTGGTTGCACGTGCTCAAGGTCAAAGCTCAAAGTCAAATTCTTAAAATTTCACTATTTCTCCCTTTTCTATGCAATGCCTAGAGGTATCTTCTTTAAACTTGCCATATACAGTTAAACTCGCCTAAGTCGACGTCGCATATGTCGAATAATCGCGTAAGTCAATGATTTTTAAAAATCCTGATTTTTCCCCATTGACGTACGTGTATTAATTCACTCACAAGTCGAATTTTGTAAGTCGAATACTCGCCTAAGTCGATAAAATTCCAAGAACACTTTCACGGAAAAACCATTGAATTCACTGTGCCTAAGTCGAATAAGATTTTATTGTGTAATAAATCACTGTCATTTATTATTCATTATTTATTACTCATCATTATTTTGTTTGTCAGATGAGTTTGAGGTGACAAAAAAAAATGATCTAAAATCAAACTTCAAAGCGATCGCATGGGATCGTTTAACTCTCTTCGTATTTGGAGGTCCGCTGGTACAGCCCTGTCAGCTGTCGCGCTACGTACGTACAGCGTTCGTACAGTACACATGCATTCATTTACATGTACAGTATTGAGCTTGCAGTGTACAAGTAGCTTGGCATTTCCAGCGCTGTGCAGTAGAGTGGTATAATGGATGAAGCTGCTGAGTTTTCAAAGCGGAAAGTAGGGGGAAAGTTACGGGCACAGGTAAATCAGAATTGCACCTCTACACACATTTCAAGCCACGGTATGGTAAACTGGAATCAATCACTGCTCAAATATCGTTCATATTCACTTCCCCAAGGTTTAACAAGGGTGTAAAGTAATCGGACCTGTGCCAATACTAATGCACTGTCCATGCAAAGTTAGCCGCGGCCCTGCTGGGCGACCCGTGCTGCGGCACACTGCTCCAGCTCTCGGCTCCAGAGTAGACAACATACATGTACATTAAACATACATGTATGTACCTGTGGTGAAACTGTAAGTCGATTTTTTTTCGACTTATGCACAAGTCGAAAATCGCCTAAGTCGATGTGTTTTGCTCAGTCCCGAGAAGATCGACTTATGCGAGTTTAACTGTACATGTATTACCAGATAAAGATTCTCCTGGGAAAGTTTCGGGCCTCAAAGGTCAGAGGTCAAGTGAAAGTGCTAAAATTGTTCTTATTTACTTTTTTTTTCCTTTTTGATTAGCAATTCTCCTTTTAAATGCTTAACTTCATTCTCAAATTTTTAGCTCACCTGAGCCGAAGGCTCAAGTGAGCTATTGCGATCGCTCTTCGTCCGGCGTCCGGCGTGCATCGTCCGGCGTGCATCGTCCGTCTTGCGTAAACTTTTTACATTTTCATCTTCTTCTTGAGAACCCCTTGACCGATTTTCACCAAACTTGGCAGGTAGCATCCCTAGGGGGATAGGATCTCAATTTGTTCAAGTGGGCACCATACCCCACCTGGGGGGGCCCCCAGAGGGGCCCAACCCCCCCCCCCTCGATTAAGGAATCTTAAAAAATCTTCTTCTCTAGAACCAGAAGTGATAGAGCTAAGTTAATACTGTGAATTAGTACATTGATGACTGTAGTTTCAAGTTTGTTCATGGCGGAATCAGGGGTGCCCCCCTTGGGACCCAAGGGAGGGGGTGGGGAGGGGTCCTAATGGGGCCCAAATTGTACATTTTCATCTTTTTCTTCAAAATGCCATAATGAACTTTCACCAAAGTTGGCAGGTAGCATCCCTAGGGGGAAAGAATCTCATTCCCATCAAATGGGCACCATGCCCCACCTGAGGGCCCCAGGAGGCCTAAATTTGGACCAAAATTGTAAATTTTCATCTTTTTCTTGAAAACCCTATCACAAATTTTCACCAAACTTGGCAGGTAGCATCCCTAGGGGGATAGAATCTCAGTTCCATCAAATGGGCACCATGCCCCACCTGGGGGCCCCAGGGGTCCCACCCCCCCCCCCCCCTTCCTGTAAGGAATCTTTACAGATTTTCTCTGGAACCAGAAGTGATTGAGCTAAGTTGATACAATGAGTCAGTATATTGATGACTGTTGTTTCAAGTTTGTTCATGGGAAAATCAGGGGTGCCCTACCCCTCCACCCCCTTGGGACCCAAGGAAGCGGGATGGGATGGGGGGGGGGGGTCCAAATGTGGGCCTAAGTTTTCATCTTCTTGCTCAAAACAACATAATGGATTTTCACCAAACTTGGCAAGTAGCATTCCCACGGGGATCCATGGGGATAAGATTTCAAAGTGTTTGAATGGGCACCATGCTTTCCTTGGGGCCCCAAGGGGTCCAAACTTCCTAAGTTAATGAATATTCAATAATATTTTTCTCTAGTTCTAATCAAAAGTGATAGGGCTTTAAGTCTTTTTTCCCCAAGCTGCATAATCCAACATTCTATAAAGTACAGTGTACTTGATAGGTATTTTTTACCAGTGTGATGGAATATGTAAATGGGCACCATGCCCCCACTCTCAAAGCTACCCCCACCATAAGTTTCCAATGTTCTCAGGTAAGAGTCTGCAAGAATGCATGGATGGTGAACTTGCGATACTCAGGTGAGCGCGTGACCCTCGGGTCTCTTGTCTGTTTAAAGATTAATTCCTGTGGAGGTTTATCCAGAACAGGCCTAGAGAAACATAAAAGTCTATATTTGTGATATGATGACATAAATGGTATCCCGGGGTACCAAACAAAAATCAGCCATTTTGTTGAATTATTTATTTTTTCAAAAAGGTTGTACCCTGGGTGCCAAAAAGAGGAAATTATTTTGGTGCTGGAGCTAGCGCGCGCTAGCCACCGCACTGCACTGCACTAAAGCACACGCTAGTGGTATCGCAGCTTCCATGCACGCATAGTATAACATGCAGTGGCATGGGAATGCTATGTACACGCACACACAGTGCATGCATTTTTCTCTGGCTGTCCTCGAGTGGACGTGAGGTGGCACTACACAACGCGGTTACCCGGGGTACTACGGAATGCATCATATACTGCTGTAACTTTCAGTCAGTGTCCATGCCTTGATATGACAGCCATTGTATTCTCAAAACTCTACCAAGTAATGTTCAAAACAGTCAAATGAATGCATATGACTAAACCCAGCATAAAAAGAAACAAGCTTTTTAATTGGCTTAAGAAATAAGGAGAATTCTAATCCATGTCTAATGGTTGCTATGGTGGACACAAGGCACAATTGACACCAACAACCACTGAAATGCATGCATTAAAGAGAACTCACATTTATTTGAGTAATTGTTCACAATTTTGCTGGTTATCTCTTCCTGTCATACAGAGCTCCCCAAAAGTCATTGAAAATATTATGTTAGTGTTTATTAATGTATAAAAAGGTTAATTTATCTGTATTATGCCTCGTAGCCCAGGGGCTAAATTACGTATAACATTACAAATACTATGTACAGACAAATTCAAACCTTCAGACAGTTGCTGTTCAGCATTCTTTATCATTATGGATAAACAATGTGATATGAAATGCCTAGGTTGCCTCCTGGATTTAGCAGGAGACACAAGGCAAAGACAAAGGACAATGAAGAAAAAAAAACCATGTAAATACATCTTACATAATGAAAGACACACTCAACAATTACAGTTACATAATCATGAACAAATTGACAAAAAAAAACAAACACATTTATACACAAACAAATTAAAATATGCAGTATTTAATGATAATAATAATAATAATGTATCAATTTACAAAGCGCAAAACCTATAGACATATTCTGCACTGCAAAAGCTTCTGATGTGATTCTAAAACATACATTTCTATCTTAATACCATTTTGTCTCATTCTTCTGGGTTTTTTTTCTTCTCTTTCCCTCTCTCACTCTCTCTCTCTCTTCTCTCTCTCTCTCTCTCTCTGCCTTCCCCTCCTTAAAGGGATTGTACAGTACTGGTTGAGGTGGGGATTCAGGTTTATAACATTCCTAAGTGAGATAATGAGAAACCTCTTATGAAATATGAAAGAGCATGTAATTTTAAGAAGGATTCATATGTTTATTTGATGAAAAATGGTTTTCAAATGGCTGAGATATCCAAAAAAGTGATAATGATAAAAGGCGCCACGCCTTTTATTAGGGTCTCTTTGTTTTACCTTGTTTTTGGATATCTCAGCCATTTCAAAACCGATTTTCATCAAATAAATTTTTGATACCCCTTAGAATTGCATGCTCTTTGACATCTCATAGAGTGGTTTCTGAATATCTCGCAAAACGTTAAAAGCTAAATCCTCACCTCGACCAGAACTGTACAGTCCCTTTATCCTTAAACACATCTCCTTCCTTTCTTATACCCTCTCTTTACTCCATAACCCTTTAATTCATTTAATACCTTATTAATTTCTTTTCCAAAAGCTCCACTTAACTTTCTTATTAAAAATTAACAACAATCCATTAACCCGTTGAGGACGAGTCCCGAGTATACTCGGGCAAGCATCTATGGGAAATGCGTGTTGTAGCAAAATCAAACCGTCCTCAACGGGTTAACAATGCCAAATCATATAAAATCAAATCTTGTATAAAATCACATATTCACAATAAACTAAATCCCAAATTCTTTTTCATTTTCTGTATATAAGCCTAAACATAAAATCTTAACACTAAAAAAAAAGTATTAGGAATAAAAAAAAAAAAATTAAGAGGAATATTGAGAGGTGACAATGTACATAATAAAGCTTTTACACGTATGGGTATGATAAAAATGAGCGAGAAAATATCGTACAACGTAATTACACAAATCACTAGGTTGAGCAATATCAGATGTATATGTAACGTACACAATAAGGACATACTACACACTTTTGAAAACAAACAGACTTAAAAAAAGTTACTGTGGCGACTGGTTTGTTTTAAATTATGATAGGAATGTGTAAGTGTTAATAGTCTTAAATTATAATAGGAATATTTTTACCCTTCAATTCACTGAATACTGTATATGTACATGTACTGGCATATTTCTTCATGCATGCATGGTGAAAAATTGCAGAAATCAAATGAAAGTATTAAGTCATCAAGGACATTATATTCAGGAAAGACAGATCAAAAGGCATACTGCCAGAAGTCCCCATTTCAGGAATCAGTCAAAACTTTTACCCCTTTCACTGAACACTTGGCTTGTTATGTAAAATGTCATTCAATGCTTTGGAACTTGTTTACTTCTCATATGAAAGATGGATTTAATTTCTTCCTGATTTGATTGCTAATTTAAATGATTTTTCCCAAGGAAGGAATGCACTTTGACTTACTGTATATCATTCATTATTAGTAATTTCCTCTTTTTTTCCCAAAAATTTGCTGATCATGATGTCATTAATGTCATTCCCTGTGTGGCCAACAGGTGGTAGTCTATGGCATTTTACAACTACTCTTCAACACTATCCAAGTACAGCTTGTCCTTCGGACACCATGCTGGTGTGGATGAAAAGAGTGGAGTTACGTGTACTTGGTTGCATAAAGTAACCATAACCTTTAAAGGATATTTTATTGTTGCCTGCCATTCATTTCATTTCTGTATTTGTCCAAATTATGTATAAAAGCATGGCATGGAAAATTGGTTTGCCACATATTCATCATGGACACATCTTGACAACAGATAAACAACAAATTACATTACATCGAACGGATACTCAAATAAAATATCATTCAATCAAAACACAAACTATCATCATATGGTGAATGTGCAAAAAAAAAAAAACCAACCCCAAATATATGTGTGTGTGTGTGTATATATATATATATACACACAGAAAACTATGTAAAAAATCAACTACTGAACATGGTTTTGTAGGAAATGAAGTCAATACACTCACTTTTAAGAAGTGGAGAAAATGTATTGGTGGATGTGACTGCATTATATACAAACATTCATACATGTGAAGATACGTAACTCTGTAACTTAATGACAAAAAAGTAAATACACAAACTACTCCAACAACCAAAGACGCATATTACAATATGAAAATTACAAAGTCATAAGAATGATAATAATGATAATAATAATGATAATAATAATGATAATAACGGTGCATACTGGCACTGGTCTGATGGTCCAGACTTGTAAAAATGACTGTTGGGCAAGTGACTTATCAGGTATGGCCAAATCTACTGGTCCAGCAGGACCAGTAAAAAAAAAAAATACCATTTTCGGGCCAGTCATTAAAAAGAACAAGTCTAAGGAAGGGAAGATAGAAAGACAATCACATGGTTCAGCAAGTTTTACACCAGTGATCACATCAGTTTATGTTCTGAGTACAGTAGCAATCAAGAGAGCTATTTGCATGTAATCATGCATCGCATCGGCACACGTGTACTCATTTTTTTTTTTTGTAAATTTGTAACAAACATCACCCTTTATGGTGAATGCAAAAACCGATATCAACATGAAAAAAAATTAATGACAGTAAAGGTCATTAACAAACACTTAATGAAATGCCCCCATGGAGTTGATGAGATTGAGAGTTGCTAGGAAACTTTACGTTTCATTATTAGAAAAGATTCCTTTGTCGTGCTGTTCAAATCAAAATAATTGTTGCAACTATGCAGTAGCAAGAGGCCTAAACATTTTGATTCTTTGGTCCTAGTTAGATTGGAAGAGCATGATTGATCTGTGGATTTGTCCGCATGCACTTCTCCAAGTAGGCCCAGAACAAGTTCTGGCCATCCTGGTCCTCAGTCCAGAGCAAGTTAGGCCTGTCTCTGCTCAGAAAGAGTCTTACCAGGTATGGCAGCCGCTCATCTGATATATCCTCCAAAAATACCAGGATGACTTTATCAAGTCCTGTTTCATTCACATGTTCCAGAGCCACTCTGACCTTGGTGATGAACCAGGCATCATCAGCACAGTGGTTGCTAATCAAGAGAACAGTCTTGTAGCTGTTCTCAATGACGTGGTGGACAGCATCAATGTAGTACATTGTAGCTCTGAAAGCTTCGTCGCCATAGGCAACCCGTTGGAGATGGGGCATCCTCTCTTCCAGTTCAGGTCTGAGGACACCATGAACCCAGTCATCATCATTATCATGGCACATGATGTTAAGCTGATACTCATAGTCATCTGCCTCTAGGTCTTCTTCTTGTTGCTTATAACCCAAAACACAAAGTTTCAGCAGGAAGATTTTGTAGTTTAGCCACCAACGTTTTCTGTAAATCAAAACTCCCAACAGAGAAAGTATGGCTCCACCAAATATGAGTCCAGAGATGAGTGGTGCATCTATTCCACAAAAGTCATCTGGATCGAATGCTTGAAGGGGAAGGTTCACAAGTTGTTTGAAGGAAGTTTGTGCACACAGGGTTTCATTACTAGGGGAGGTATCAACATTTGTTGTGTAGAGCCAGTTTCGGAACCACGCCAAGCTACAGTCGCAGGTGAAAGGATTGTGGGAGATATCAAGGCGCACAAGAGTCGGAGCCATATATGTGTCTGCCGAAATCATAGTGAGATGATTAGTGTGAAGGTACAAATGTGTGAGATTCGGCGTGTCAGTAAATAGATTTTTGTCGAATAGAGTTAGCACATTATCCTGCAGAAGCAGTTCCTGTAGGATTCCCAGTCGTTCAAAAGAATGAGGGTAGATCATCTGGATCCTGTTTGAATACAGCACTAGTCGTCGTAGGGATGATAAATGAGTGAAAATACCTGGTGTCAAAGTGGTTATTTGGCATTGGCTTAAGTCAAGTATTTCAAGTTTTTGTAATGGTTGGAACACCCAAGGAAACCTTGGCAGATTTTTCATGTTGTTTCCCCATAGACTGAGGGATGTTAGTGATACCAACCCAGAGAAGACACTCAAATTTTGATACACTCTTACCAAGCCCTGGATACTCAACTTGGAATTTGACATGATAAGTGTTCTCAAAGAGCTTGCGTTTGTGAACTGATGCAGTGAGGGAAGGAGAATCTGTGTTTTCTCGAAGTTTAGGTAATTGAGGTTTCTCAGTCTTGCAAAGGCACCATTCAGGGAAAAGTACACTTGATAAGACAGATTGATAGATTCCAGAGACGTGAGCCTTGTAAATGTATCTTCGGCAATGGTATTGATCAGGTTTCCTTTCAAGACAACTTTGCGCAAGCTGGGCATTCCTGCAAATGTGTGTTCATTCAAAGACAGCAACCTGTTGGTTTCCATGTTTAGTGTGTGCAAGGAACTCAGATCCCATGATCCTGCAATGTTGTCTATGTTGTTTGAGAAAAGATCCAGTGTTTGTAGAGAGGGAATGCCATGAAATACAAGTGGGTCCACAGCAGCAATGCCATTTTTTGACAGCAAGAGAGTTTCTAGCTTCTCTGTACAGGCGAATGCATGAAGAGGCAAGTGTGAAAGTTTATTCCTTGCGAGATCCAGGTAAACAAGTGAATTCAATCCACAAAATGAGGTATTAGTGATCGACTTTAACCTGTTGCGCTCAAGGTCTAAGTAGCGAAGGTTATTAAACCCCCAAAATGCATTGCTCTGTATTTGAGACAGTTTGTTTAGCCTGAGACTAATTCCAGTGACGTGAGGAAAGTCTAGATCTTGGCTGTTGTGTGTAAGGGGGAGTAACATGTCAATGTTTGCATTGTTGATCCACATTTGCTTGATGGTATAATTCCCCATGAAAGTTCTCATGTCAAACGTGAGGAGGTTTGTGTTGTTCAGATTGAGATATTGCAGATGGCGAAAATGGGAGAAGAGCTCTTGAGGAAGTTGGGAGAGATTGTTGTAGGCCAGGATGAGATTGTTGATGGAACAGTCTCTAAGATTAGCAAAACTGTCCTGCCAAAGATGCGTGATCTCGTTGGAGGTGATGTCAATCTCTGAAAGATGTTCACAGGAAGAGAACTGACTGAAACTGATGTTTGTGATGACGTTGTGGCTGAGGAAGATGTTCTTCAAGGCTCTAATGGACCCGAGAGCATTATTTGGGATCTCGGTCAGTCTGTTGTTTGACAGATCAAGGATTGTGAGATGGATATTGTTGTGAAAAAGGGCATCCGGAAGTCGACTGATGTTGTTGCCACTCAAATCAAGCACTTGCAAAGCTTGGAGTGACTCAAACGATTTTCCCTCTATCTGATTCACCGTATTCCACTGCAAGAGCAGGATTTCAATCTTTCCATATGAAGCAAATGAAACATTGGTGATGGTCGCAATGTTGTTGTATGATAAGTCAAGCTTGCTGAGGTTGTCTGGAAGATTCTGAGGGACAGTAGAGAGGTTTAGGTGAGAGCAGTGTGCTTGCAGTGAGCCGTCCAGTCCAGAAGTTGAGCATGTGAGAGGTGACAGAGATGGAGCTTGTTCCCAGTGGCCCACACAGTATGATAATGCCATCAGTGCATTCAAAATCTGGACAACAGTACTTCCAGCCATTTTGGTTTGCAGCAAAGTAATCCACTTTGAATTTGCAATGCTATGTGCACTCCTTTGTGTCTGTAAGAGCATTCTACATGATTGCATTCATGAGCATTCCTCTGTGCATACCTTTCAATTCCATTCTTTTGTACTGCTCCTTTTCAAAAAAGGGTAATGCCCCTCATCCAGGGTTTTTTTTTCTTTTTTTTTTTCAATTGGTGATCGATTGAAGGAAAGAAAGACACAGACACATATTGTGCATTTCCCATGCAGCAGCTTGTCATTTTGCTGCAGTAATGGATCAGTGATTTCTCAGTCATACGTTGGCTTTTATGTGTTTACTGCCGTCTGAAAGATGTTAGTGATACTTTGCCCAGTTTGTAACATATAGCTTTTTATTTAGGAGAGTGTCACTTCATTGACTTGAAATAAATAGGTCTAGCATGTGTCATGAATTTTCCTTGCACCATCTTGTCATTTTACCCATGGCTGTGAATCAGGAACTGCTAGTTGCTTATTAAGACCTCCCCTCCCCCCAGGATTTTTTTTTTTTTTCATTAAAGGCATTTTATTCAGAGAAGATGGATTAAAATAGAAACTGCCTGACTTCCCCATTTCAGGACCCGGTCATAGCATCCTTTCGATTCATTCAGCTCTCAGTTGTGTGCACCCAACACAAATACTGTTCTTATACTTGTTGGCTTTTTGTGCAAGAGGAGTTTAATATATTTCTGATCAAATATGCATTTATGGTACTCAGGATAATTTTAGCATTGAAAAGTAAAAATGCCATATTCCTAATGTTTCAAATAGAGACTTTGGGGTATTTTTTTTTCATTAAAGCTTTTATATCTTTTTTTAAGAGATATTGCCAGGTATGCATAAATTGAGTCTGAACTTTCAGATTGTTATTCACTATGGTACATAATACAGTAAAGATGATCTGACTTATAAAATTGACACCAAAAATTTGACAGGCATTGTGAGCATACAGGAAGTTCTGCAAACCTATATGTGCTCTGCTTTCAAAGAAATACGTAAGTTTTCATGTAGGTCTTCATCCAAATACATGCACTCAGCAGTGATTACTGGCATCCAAACAAAATTTGGCTGAAAATGTTGGAGAACCTCAAAAAGCTCTTTACTCATGACAGTAATGAAATCTTAAAATGATGTTATTAAATTTTAGACATATTTATATAATTGACTGGCCTTGAGGGAGATACCAGAAAATATTCTTTCAGTGCAGGCAATATTTTCTGGTATCTCCCTCAAGGCCAGTCATTATCATAATTATTACCTATCCCCTAGGTAAATTAGGAAATTATGTGAAACAGCTATACACTATGATATAGATCAAGCCACATTTGACTTACCTGTAGATCATCACCAACATGTCGAATAATTGCAAAATTGTTCATCAATGTACATCATTCAACTCCAACTTCCAAGATACATATGTAGTTGTAACAGGCAAACTTCAAACATCTGAACGTATTTACACTTTGTTTTTGCTTCTGTTTCAATTTGGAGAGTTGTAATAACTGATGGTCTCTGTGCAGTTATTGAGCACAAATGGTTTCGTCAATGTTTGACGCGTAGTGCAGCTGGAAATGGTCGACCTTGTATGAGTTGATTTATTGGCGTTCTTGTGCGTTGCGTGTGTCCCGGATATGTGAATGTCTCCTCTTTGTGACTGACCGGAATGTTTACATGTAAAGTGAATGGAGAGACCCGGATGAAGGGTGGTACCCACTAATATTTCCCGCTGACCTTGACGACTTATCAAAATACCAACTACAATTGCCCTGCAAAACTACCTCATATAGGTAATAATTGAGCATATTTCAAGTATCCTTGACCAATTTTCACACAGATTCTAAATAGCTTCTAAATAGCTTCTATTTCTAAGCTTCTGTAGCTTCTAAATTCCCCATTGAATTTATAGTTAGAGGTTTTTGGTTTTTTTTTTTTTTTGGTTTCCTCTGCCACGAAGTGTCGCCAGATGCATTATGTTTTCAAGTTGCCTGTTTTTCCTCAATCAATTTTTGTGACAGCACAACTTTACCATTTGAGGTAACAACATGAGACTTCCTGGACAAATGCAGCTTCATTTTGTTCAAGGAATGTATTATAGACATTAAACACATTTGGGGTTGGGCCATCAAACTTTCAAACATGTCATTTCATTCTTTTTTACCAATCATGTGAAACTGTCGTCTAACATTGTCCAACTGTATAACAGACCTATGGGAGCATAATGCGATATGATGGACGCATACCAGATGCCATAGCGACATTTTATGCTTAGTATACTTGTCTTCCCTCTTGCCCCATTGACATGCCATTTATCTTTGAATTATTATGCCTCCTCCTGAGGATACGGCTCTTAAAGTGAATTTTTATGATGCTCTTTTCTTCTTGCAGGTCATATTGCTTGTGGGTTTTCCTGCCTGTAAGTATCTCATGGATGTATGATTGTTGTGTATTTGTTTTATTTTTTTATTATCAACATTGACACTGTGTCTGCCAGATGATGAAGTATAAACTTATGAAAATGGCGTAACTTTGTATTTTGTATGGACTCCATTGCTTGAAATTTCTCTCAGCTTGCTTGCTCTGATGTAATCAAATGAGATGTCTTCATCTTCATGAGGACATCATATTGTGATATTTTAATCCCCTCCCCCTTTGGTATATTTTGTATGACAATTATCAGAAGTCTGTTAACAGAAGTCTGATGGGTACTCCTTTGCAAGTATAAGATATTGGCTACTGGATGCAAATCTCTGGCTGCTATAGGGAAAGGGTCTTATAGGTCTTATAACTTGTATACCTTTTGCTTTTGTTTTTGAACCCACCCAGTATGCATGGCTGGTGGAGGCAGCAGTTTCATATTCAAGTTAGAGTAGTAATCATTAGAATGAAAACTTGTTCATGTTTTCAATGATACTCTGATATGATTATGTGTTTGTGTTGTTTATGTTTCTGCCACGAAGTGGTGCCGGAGGCATTATGTTTTCGGGTTGTCCGTCCTTCCGTCCGTTCATAATCAAATTTTGTGGACAGCGTAACTAAAAAACCTTTTGAGGTATCCTAATAAAACTTGGCATGTATGTGTATTAGGTGGTGAAGTTGTGCCTATCAACTTTTGGGTGCACATGCTCAAGATCAAAGGTCAAAAGGTCAAGGTCAAATACGTAAAATGTCATTATTTCCACCATATCTATGCAATGCCTGAAGATATTTTCTTGAAACTTAGGGTATACATGTATTACCCAATTAAGATTCTCTTGTGAAAGTTTGGGGTCATGAGGTCAAAGGTCAAAAGGTCAAGTAAAAATTATCAAAATTTCACTTTTTTTTCTGTACCTTGGAAATTGTTCAAGGTATCTTCATGGAACATAGTATTTATACATGTACTGACTGGCAATGATTATCTAGAGAATTTAGGGTTCATGGGGTCAAAGGTCAGGGGTTGAAGGTCTACGGCAACACTTCAAAATTTTACTATTTCCCTCATATTTATGCAATGCCAGCAGGATTATTTCTTTTTTTTTACACTTAGTGTATGCATGTATAACCCAATAGAGAATCTCTGGGAAGTTTCTTTTTTTTTCTTTTCTTTTGCCTCAAAGGTCAAAAGGTCAAAGATCAAGTGACAGTGCTGAACTAACTTTTTCCTCCATATCTTGGAAGTGGCTCAAGTTATCTCTTGAAACTTACTACATATTTATGCATGTTCTGCCTGACAGTGATTATCTTATGAATTTTAGGGTCAAAGGCCAGATGAAAATGGTAACAATTTACTATTCAATACAGAAATTGCACTTTTTCTCCATACCTTGAAAATTACCCAATGCATAAACTTATGAATGGGTCAAAGTCAGGTTAAAGTCCTTAAATCCCCAAATACATGTTCTCCTATTCATCCAATTAAACCTAGGTCAAGGAAGGTGAACATTCAACACATTTGTGACAAACTTGTCATTTTAATATTTTGCCAATTTTGTGAAAATGTAATCACACATTGTCCACATGTACTATAGACTTATTAAATCATGCATTATGGCGGAAGCATACCAGTCGCCATAGCGACATTTCTATTTTTGTTTTGTTTTTATACTGCAGCTGGAAAGAGCACCTTTGTGAAGAACCATCTCCTGAAGCACAAATACTTTCATGTGAACAGGGTGAGCTTCTAGGATAGCACTGTATCAATCTTGAAAGAAATGATAGTAAGTTATGATGACAGTTATGATTATGATGATGATTATCATTAGAACAAAAATGAAATATATTGTAATTATTATTACTTCTACTCTACAACTGCTACTACTACTACTACTACTACTACTACTACTACTACTACTACTACTACTACTACTACTACTACTATTATTATTACTACTATTGCTACTATTATTACTTTTGTTTTGATAATAAAAGTGATGTTAATAGCAATGGAAGCTACCCTCCTATCAAATATCGCGAAATTGCTGTTCAAGCAAACCCATATCATAATAGACGGGAGAGGTATTAACATTCCGCATTGTTGTTTAATTGAAGGTAATTTACAAAGTTTTGTTGTTGATGTTGTTGTTGATTCCAGCATATGACAGTTTGTGTGGTATCTTCACTCATTTGTTGTTGTTGTTTTTTCAAGGACACCATGGGAACATGGCAGAAATGTGTTTCAGCCTGCACGTCAGCTCTGAACAAGGGACAGAGTGTGGTGGTGGACAACACTAATGCAGATCCTGAGTCAAGGAAAAGGTGAGGAGAGATATTGTTGATCACTGTCAGAGTAACATTGTCAAACACATTCTTTGGATTCCATTGTTTAACTGAATGCATGAAATATTTATCATACAGAACAGTAGAAGAGATTGCAGTAGGTTAATGAACATGCAAAAAAAGAATTCGATGATTATGTATTCAAAATAAACCCAAACTCACAAACATGATATAAACATGCAATATTATGCATTGCTCAATTGTATTATTGTATTGTATAAATCTGTAAGATGTGCTGTTAGAAATGTTACCCCACCAATGAAAGGAGCTCTTATTACTGACATTCTAACTCTCTTGAGACCATGGTTCCATGTTCCATGTACACTACAAAGAGACATGTTCCCAGTGTTAGTGAAAGAGTCGACATGCACCATGTTTAGATTGAAAATATGAAGGTGGAATGTCTTTTTGTGTATGAAACAGTTATTGAATGGCTGATATCTGCCTGTCTTATTTTCTTCTCTAACTGGAAATGCAATCATATGTGCTTTTCATATCTTCTGTGAGCTTTAATCAATACCTGTTAAGCTATGTATCTCCTCTTCATTCCCATTCTCACTTTTTTTTTTCAATTATTTTTTTTTTATTGATTTGTACAATGATTGTAATGATAATGATTAGATGCTGTGAAAGTTTGAATCTATGTGACTATGTCTTCTGGTATTGTTTTTACATTTTTCCAAACAGATACGTTGAGTGTGCACAAAAGGCCAAAGTGCAGTGCAGATGTTTTACTTTCAACACTTCTTTTGACCATGCCAGACACAATGAGAAGGTAACTCACATGGTTTATTAATCCTGTAGGTTAATATCACAGATGCAAGATGTGCAGGGAAGTTGGTTTATTGCCATTTTGTTATGATGTCTTAAATTATTGACTTTATGGCAAAATTAGGACTCTTTGACATCTTTTCATTTGTTGTTGGCCATTACTCAGAGCAATATAAATTTACAACAGTGCTGGTGGCTAGAGTAATTATTTGTGATGTTATTTGTGCAGACTGAAAAACAAACCCTTGTACAAAATCCAGAATTATATTTGTGACCAGTCTCCCCCCCCCCCCCAAATCTGACCATACACCAATTTATTAATGCCTCGGGTTTTATGCATACCTGTATTGCAATAGACTTTTCTTGACATGCATGCGAAGTGCATTCCAAGTGTTAAAATGCATTGAGTATGTACAGGTTGAGGGAATTGATTGTTACTAGACCCTGAGAGTAAAGAAATCCATAAATTTCAATAAACTAGTAAGTTGACCTGTTGTGTTGTTGTTATTATTGCAGTTTTTTTGTTTTTTTTTTGCAATACTCCCAACAAAACAGATTATTAACATGATACACACTTATTAAGAGCACTCCAAAAACATTAGTTCTGTTTCAGCTATCTAGGATAGATCAATTCTTTTAGTGGTGCATGTATTTCTTTTATACCTTCTTATTATTCCATGTGTAAAATTGTTCAGTACCAGTACTGCATTGTGATACCAGTGCAGGTAAATTAATCTTTCCTGGTTATTTCACATAGGAAACATGCAAGGAGAATGTAATTTAGCATGATGGATATAAGGGGGTGGTATTCTGTTTGTGCAAAGAGGACTTAAGGTCAGTCCTCAAGTACAGTGGTCAAGGTCAACAAACTTAATCTTGATTAAAAGGGATGGCTATACTGGTGACAGAATGTAGTGATAGTGTGAAAATGTAGAGGCATCCCAATACAGTGGACTCCCATTAAAACGAAGTCCTCTGGACCAGCAGTTTTCTTTTGTTACATCGAAATTTCGTTATAACCGAACTAATAAACAACAAAAAAACATAGAGTGGATAATGCTGTGGTCTGAAGTTTCACTTCATTGTAACCGAATTTCGTTATAACCATGTTCATTATAACGAGAGTGACTGTACACTGATGCCACATTTGACTTGCTCTGAAGATTAATATGGGATATGTCATTTTTTCATCCTCTGCCCGTTCAATCTGTAGTTCAGGGAGCTGACACCTTCAGGGAAAAACCATGCCCCCATCAGTGACATGGTCTTCTACTCTTTCAAGAAGAACTTTGTCCCGCCCAAGAAGGAGGAAGGCTTCTCAGAGGTCGTCCAGGTCAACTTTGTTCCCGCCTTTGCCAACAATGATGAGGAGAGGCTGTACAAGACATTCTTGCTAGAGAAGTGAGGGTCCGCCAGTGAGGAGGTACAATCAAGGGACTTCAAAGATGATGTGGATTTGTTGCCTGTTTCTTCAGATGATGATGCAGTCATGTCATTCATAGAATGTTGCACCTCCAGTGTGTGTATTTAAGTCAATTTGGCATCTTTGTTTTCCACCAATAAAATTCTAAAATTGAATGACACTGCAGCAGTAGAATCTAGTAAGTATATTGTGCTCCCACCCAAATCTGCCTGTATTTGGCACACCACAAAAGTGAAAGTATTATCTGCAACAATTTTTGTGGATATTGTAACTTAATCTTTTGAGGTATCCTAGTGAAACTTTGCACATATGAGTGGAAGAAGTTGTGCCTATCGAATTTTGAGTGCACATGCTGAAGGTCAGTGGTCAAAGATCAAGGTCAAATTCTCAAAATTTCACTATTTTCCCCATGTCTATGCAATGCCTAAAGCAGGGCTCCACACTAACTTTTATTTTTGGTGGCCCAAAGGCAAACATGCGACCTTTTTATTCTACATTCTGAAATTTTGGTGGCCCGGCGTGCGTTTTTGGTGGCCCCGGGCCACCGTTAGTGTCGAGCCCTGCCTAAAGGTATTTTCTTGAAACTTAGTGTATACGTGTATTACCAGATAAAGATTCTCCAGGGAATGTATTTGGCCATGGGGTCAAAGGTCAAGTGAAAATGCTATAATTTCACTTCTTTCTCCGTATCTCAGAAATGGCTCTAGTTATCTTCATGAAACTTAGTACATACTCATGTACTGTAAAACGTGATATATTCGCAGCATGAAATTTTCGCGAATTGGAGCCGACGGCCTTTTCCTTGGCATGAAATTTTCACAAATTGGAGCCGACAGCCTTTTTCGCGGCATGAAATTTTCGTGAATTGCCACTGGCATTCAATGCATATAGTGTAGACAAGAACTTTCGTTTGCATTTTGATTTCGCGAATCTTGGCGCTCGCAAAATTCACGAAATTAAAATGCATGTGAACATTCCTCATTTTACAGTACTCTGTCTGACAAGGATTTTTATGGGAATTTAGGGCCTGGGGTCAAAGGTCAGGTTAAAATGCTTAAAGTGTTCTATTCAATGCTGACATTGCACCTTTTCTCCATACATCACAATTTTTCCCATATTTTGAAAATGGCTAAAAGTATCATGAAAATGGATGTGATCTGTTCATGATTATTCAAAGAATTGTGGGACATAGGGTCAATGGGCAAGGGTCAAATGTCCGGAAAATTCTCGAAATCCTGAATACATGTACCTGCTCTCTTAACCCTAAAAAGACTGGGCTATTTTGGAGGTTTTGAGGACTGTTGGGGGGGTGGGGGGTGGGGGCAGGGGGGAGGGGGGGTGGGGGCAGGGGGGAGGGGAGGGGGGCATCCCCCCTCCCAAGTTCTTGGCCATGGAATGTCCAATTTCACCAAATTCGGCTTGTACCTAATGTTTGACGTACCCTACAAGAATGTTTACAAAAATCACTATAATTTTATAATTAAGGCTAATTAGTTATGCAAATATGCTAATTTGTATGGATGTTTTATTTTATGTTTATTTTGTGTCAATATGGTTTTCTAGTGATCCCTTAATTGTGAAATATGTGAAAGGATGTTGTTTAACATGTATTTATAAGAAACTGATTGTCTAAGACCAAAAATTAGGTAATTATGCAATTATACTGGTTATACATACCAAACTCGAGTATTTCGGTATTTCTTATGTTAATTATTGTTTTATGGTTTTTGTATTCAGAACAATCAATTTCAACTTCAGATTAGATTTTACCAGCTGAAAAACAGACTGTGCAAGAAAAAGAAAAGAAACACATTAGCATCTTGCAAAACCTTATTCATTGTACACATAGAAACACACATATGTGCCATTTTTGACTGACATGTGATCGTAAAATGTTAACACCATATAAACCGCTGTAGGTATATACGCAAATTAGGTATCAAAAGATGCGTAAGACTCTAAAGAAAAAAGTCGTGAGATTTCGCAGTGAGATCTTATAAATTCTGGAAGTTATCGCAAAATTTCTGGAGGAGGGCTATGACCCATGACCCCCCCCCCCCCAGTCTTTTTAGGATTAAGCAATGTAGCCACCCATCCAAATTAAACCTTGTTCAAGGAAAGTAAACACTCAACACATTTTTAACAAATATATCATTTCCATGTTTTGCCAATTATGTCAAACGTGTCTGGCTTTGCCAAGACTTACTCCAGACCTATGGGAGAACCATGCATTATTGCAGAGGCATACCAGTCACAATAGAGACAGTTCAAGTCTTTTTTTTTTCTTTTTTTTTTTTAATTATGTACAGGTATATTTGCACCAATATGCATCTGAGCGTTAAGTGTTTACTGTCAAGGTAGAATATGTCAAACTTCACATGAAGTCTACCTGATAGTTTTTGTAATGGGGAATAAAGTGTTCCTTTCATTTCTCATTGCCTTTTAGTGAGTGAGTGTGATGTCTTCCAGTAGCCTTCAGCTGATACTTGATATAAAATCTTAAAGTAATGCACCTGGTATTATCCTGATTGAAATGATTGATGTGGTACGTTTGCTGACATACTTGAAATTTTCTGATTAACAGAGAGTATAGATATGATTCATGGCACAATTACCTTGTTCAGGTCACAAAATTATTGTAAAGCTGAAGACCCTGAAAATTGAAAACAATATGAGAAATCAGGATATCTGTTTTTGCTTGTAAATTTATCGTGCATTTGTGATGACATATCACATTTTGTCTAGAGATTCCCACATTAGTTTGTATTTAGGATTCATGTCCTTAAGAAAAACAACATATGTTCAGTTGTGTGTCATGGATGCATACTTATGGAGGCAGTATGACTGTTGCTTGTAGTCATTTGTTTTGCTCATGAACAGAATATCGTCTTATATGAGAAACATGGCAGTTTCATCCTTGTATTCCTGTAGGGCTGGTTTCATAAAATTCACTGGAATTGTCCGCTTATAATGGTTTGTAAAACATGTACAATATTGTTTCAGTGAAAGAAAAAATGTAAATAAAACTAACTCTCTGAATACACATTGATTTCATGTGCATTGTGGTAATGTGTGTCTGTTTGTGTGTATCTGTATGTGTATGTCTGTATCTGTGTCTGTGTGTGTTAAGAGTGAAGTTTATGAAATAGCACACTTATGCATACCACATTTATCGGCTTCTAAGGAAAAGCAAGCTCTTACTTTTCCAAATAGACCAGTGATAATGAAATACATGTGTTTCTTTCTTACATGTATTTCTTTATCTTATCTTCATCCTGTCATCATTGCATGTGCCTTGAGCATTTAAAATTTGGTGCGGTGTAAATTACAACTACATTGTATTATTATTTTGAGAATGTCTTTGATTTGCTAATACAGGGGAGACTCGATATAACAAACACTGCTATAACGAGATACAGCATATTGTACTAGGAAACTTGCGCAATTCCAAATTTCCTTCCACACAAGTCTATGTAAAACACTACTCTTATAGCGAGATCGGCTATTACAAAATAACTGCTATGATGAGATCAAATTTTGTGATTTCCAAACAAAGAAAAACATAGTTAAACTGGTTATAGCCAGGTAAAGTGAAATCTCTTCGGGTTAAGCTTTACTTTAACTTCACACCAAGCACTACATGTTGTATGTGTGTGTGTGTGTGTGTGTGTGTGCACATATTGTATTCATACATGCAGAGAGTGTGCTAGGAGTATGTATGGTGGTATGCATTATATATGACATCATCATGACATAGCAGGTGTGAGGCAATCTGATGCTGTGATTGCCTTTTTACTAGGTAATTCCCCATCTTCACACACTCGGGCATAATGTTCATAAATACAAAATGTGTCATGTCACACACAGCATTATGCAGAACATTTATGAGCTTTCCACACACGCTTGCCATAACCACATACATTGTACCAATCCACAGCCGATCGTGACATGATTGCACGCAAACTATACATTTACAAATTCAAACATCCATTAAGAAACAAATTCTTGATATTGTATTTCATTGGCAAAAAATAAATAAATAAATAAAATAATAATTATGCATAAAGGTGAGTAATTCCCTCGCACACATTGCCAGGATATAAGTGTTAATTGAAATGTTTTGTGTAGTCCCAAATGTGCAAATTAATGTCTTTATGTTATGCCTTTTTTCATGCCTACTGATATAACTAGATATTGGCTATTACTAGGAAAACGACTGGGTACCAACCTTCTCGTTATATCGAGTTTCCCCTGTATAGCAGGACATGGTTACCTCAGTCTGACACTATGTAAATTGATTTATATGCTTACTTTATCATCAAAACATTTTAGTCAAAAGTCAGTTTTTCTCAAATCACTTTGTTGTTACTCTGTTCGCAGTTGGACTGGGTAATAGTAATTGCAATAAAAATACATATGGGCCGTGACGCGAGAAAAGGGCCCTTAGCGCCGCTGCGCGCAAACGCCAGAAAACGGCGCGGAAGTTTAACAAAGCAATACGCGCAAAAAAGATCAACGAGCTAACTACGCGGAAATGCATAGACGCATCAAAAAGTGACAGGATTTGGACAAAACATGCTGTTTTGAATGTCGTAATTGGAGCATTTAGGAGTGGAATTTCAGACAAAGGTTTGCATATCCAAATACGTCAGAGTTTCTTCTACAATATGGAGGTAAAAACTCATTTTCGGTATAATAATGCCCTAAGGGCCCTTTTCTCGCGTCACGGCCCATATAGTAATATCACAATGAGCAACAAATTGATACCTGTCGCTCCCTAAAATGACTAAATTTTCAAGAAAAAAAAAACAAACTCAAAGTGCAAATACACCAGGGGATTAGTCACTCTTGTTCAATCCTGTCACATACAGTACTGAAAAAAAAGGAAAGGGAAGGGAGAGAAAACGAAAGGCAGCAACTTGAAGGTCCCTGCTTCGTGATTGGTCAAAAGTTTTTGAACGTCTAGTCCCGAGAACATTATCGCAGACGGGATTGGCCGTTTGACCTGAGCTGGAACAAGTGTGTACCAACGCCTGCGCCACGCACGTACGGTACATGGCGTTGGATGCACTGTATTTCACCGAGCCCAGCATGCAGTACTCCTCCAGCACAAGCGGGCGCGAGCCTAGCCTGCGATGAATCACACACGAGCGTGTGGCTGCTGTTCGGATCGGATGGAGACGGGGCTGCGCTACGCTAAATAACGCAAGCGCTTCTTATTCTCGATCTTTGGCTGTTTACTGTCAAGATGGCGACCTCCACGAGCGATAAATCACCGCTCCTAGTGAATATTGAAGATGATTCTGTGGACGTGTTGAAGCCTAAATCGCAACTGAAGCCTTCGCCAACGAAGCCAGGGGCCACAGAGGGAAGAAGAGAGGCAGAAGACGGACAGACTATACCGTTTTCCGATGACATCGTCGCTGTTTTTGTGGTAGCCTTTGATACTCGTTCAGGTACGTACGTGTACGTGGTTGGTGGTACGTACATCTCAGTGACAACAATGCTTGCATGCTCCTTGCACATCACATGATGGCACAGCAGCCCGCAGTCCTACTCGGCTCAGCCAAGAAAAGGCAGTCGTACAGTACATATTACAAGAGCACATGTGCTTGCCTAGTTGTAGTAGATTATGTCGGCTATGTCTAATGACAATGTATTTTCACCAATACGCAATAGCAAGGTGTGGACTCAATAAAGGTGGAGCCCGGTAACGCCAATAACTGGTGTCGTTGGCCCTTTAAATTTACAACTTATACAAGAATAGACCTCGAACAGTGTCGTTACATTTAAATCACATTTCACATCCCTTTCTGGTTTCAGCAACTGAGTACAATTATCTGTCACACCGAGTTTGAATAATCATGTACATGATGTAGACCAAGGCTATTAAACCCAGGGCACTGTCACCTAATAACCAGTGCTCATCATATTGGCAGCCCATATGCTTCACATTTAGGCCAGCCAGTGCTGCAGTTGTGATATGTAAGTAGAACCATCTATGCCAACTTTTGGATGTGTTCTTTTAAAATCTTGTCGAACCGTAGACGGCGTAGTATTATACTTGATCTGGACAATGCTATTGAATTCAAATAACGGCTTTGATAGAATTCAACCACTCAGTACGAAATGACATCACACAGTTTAGTGATGCATTTTAGGGCAATGTCAGATAGATCTATACCTATTGGCCCAACTTTTTCTCTTTTTTTTTTTGGGGGGGGGGGGGTGGAGGCCATCAGGCCAATGTTGACTCAACAGTGAGAGATAAACATTGGTCAATAGTGCAAATGATGTTAAGCCAACTTAGCAACTATAGTACCTCTCTTACTCATGTTGACGTTGCCTCAATGTTGAACCAACGTTGTATTAACCACTTTTCCACGTGCCCCACCTTGTTACAACGTTATCTTTGTATATATGTGCCAATATTACACCAACCTCTTTTTTACTCTTGTTATTTCAAGAAAATGTTTCAAGAGAATTAACCTAGTGTGCGTTCTTACAGTTTATCAAAGGTAATAAACATGACATTCAATGAACTGCCAAGACAATCACTGCTTCTTGATATTAAGTTTTCTAGTCACACATGCAAAGTAACATTTGGGACTATGTGACGAGGAGTGATGAGAGAATGTATTTTTGTATTCATTTAGATACCAAATTCCACTTAACCAAACTGCAACATAATCATATAGGAATTGTAGTGCTCAGTTCTACTTTATAACTTATTTCCCTTATGTAAATTTGAACCACATGTAGAATGTTGAGAAGTATTGTTAACTACATTATTAGTAAGTATGCAATGTCATCAGAACAAGAACCATTTAAATGGTCTTTGATGTACATTGCCTATCTACATGATTTTGAAACTGCAGTTTACCATCTAATTTTGTATGTGAATACCAGTATGCAGGTAGACTCTATGGTGTCTTTCAGGTAACAGAATCTTACAATCATGAATTGTGTGTGATATGACTTTTTAGTCCCACAGGTTACTTGAAAGACACCGTACTTCCACATCCATATGAAATTAGACAGCTAACTTCAATTTAAAAATTGCTCAGGCAGCAAGACTTACAAGTGAGATATCACTTAGAGTAATTGCATCGCATGTTGACATTGATATCAACGCTTCCCAACATCCAATTTGGTTCATATGTACGCACATGATTAAAGGGAACCCAAACCCAAAGAGCAATGTGGATTGAGTGAAAGCAGCAAAAGTACACATCAGTGAAAGTTTAAGAAAATCGGACATTCGATGCAAAAGTTATGAATTGTTAAAGTTTGGGTGTTAGGAGACTACTAGAGGTTATGACGTATGTGTGGACAACAATATAAAGAAAATGTGTGTAACTTTAATGAAAAATGAATTTTTGTAGAATTCCCGTTATATTTTCTTTATATTGTTGTCCACACACACATCATAGTTTGTTTGATGAACATTGGTCTTGAAATGGCTGAGATACCAAAAAAAGTGATCCTAATAAAATATTCAGGCCACAACTTTCTTTGTTTTACCCCCTTTTTTTAGATATCTCGGTCATTTCAAAACCGATATTAACATCAAATAAACTTTTGATTCTCCTTATTATTGTATGTTCTTTAACATTTCAGAGCGTTTTTTAAATATCTTGCAAAACATTACATGCTGAATTCTCACCTCAACCAGTACTGAACAGTCCCTTTATTAATATTACTCATACATTGTATGTCAGATCCTTATTATTGTATGTTCATTAACATTTCATAGAGTGTTTTTAAAATATCTTGCAAAACATTACAAGCTGAATCCTCACCTCAACCAGTACTGTACAGTCCCTTTATTGATATTACTCATACATTGTATGTGAGATCCAAATTAAGGGAGTATACTTGTACACTTTTCATATTTGTAACAAATATGAAAAGGATATATGTGAATTTTGTTCAGCCAAATTTACTTTTCCAGAAAGAGGTAAATTTTTGAAATATAGGTTTACAGAAGATATCCATGTATGGTGTTGGGAATATTGTAGACAAGTTACAATTTCAAAGAGTATCACATGATCCTGCACTGTAATATGGGATGTATACACTTACTACCCTCTGGGGAAACATAAGATTCTTTGTGTATCACATGTTTTGAGGGGTTGGGTTGGGGGAAGGAGGGGTTCAGTGCAGCAGATTCAAAGAAACACACTGTGAACAGACACACCCAACATTCAATTTGCCGGTAAGAGGAGTAAATGTCAGCTGCTAAGGTGCCCATGACACTCATCGTATGAAAAGACAGGTAT
Source organism: Diadema setosum (assembly GCF_964275005.1). Taxonomy (NCBI): domain Eukaryota; kingdom Metazoa; phylum Echinodermata; class Echinoidea; order Diadematoida; family Diadematidae; genus Diadema; species Diadema setosum. The sequence continues at coordinate 1,787,688 of NC_092693.1, read as the reverse complement.
ATTGTCTTGAGCCTCCACAATACATACAGTAATTATGTTAAGCATGAAGACAGCAGACCTGCTGGTAGGGATTTTCAGTGAAGTACAAATTCACTTAAATGCAGTTCTTTGCCTTTTGGTGACTCACATGGGCAAAGCCTTTAGCATGAGAGTTATTCAATTTTAGTGAACATATTATGCTGATAAAATTTATGATGTGGAAAGCATTGACATAGATACCACCTACTTATAGAATTGTTGCCAAACGGACAAAAAGTGTCATGGAGAAAAGGGGTTTTGGTATTTTGTAACTTATAGCATAAAAGTGCTAATCATAGATATGTATGCCTTTAAGGGGAGGTGAGGGCTAATTACAAGCACTAAGCTGATGACAATTCCTTTTCAGGCAAATATGACGCCACTCCCAAATCGTGTAGATATCAGGCTGATCATGAGTTTAGTATGACTTGCATTTATGTACAAGAGTCCTTTAATGCACAGATCTCCTTAGTTCTTCCTATTCACTGATGTTGAATACCATCATTGTGAATAATAAACTTCTAAAAAGTAGTTCTTAATGGCAATGCTATGTGCAATACATTTTGTAACAGAACCAAAAAAAAAAAAAAAAAATGTTTGGTACCGGTACTGTATAATCTTGCACAAATTTCAACAAGTTATAATTTCCCTCCACAAGGTACTGTAAAGGTGGAAATTTTCAAGGTGTTGAAATTTTCGCGCAAATAAAAGCACGCAAAATTTATGCTTGCCATACATTCCAGTAGTTGATGTCTTAATTCCGCGGAATTAAAAACATGCGAAACTCTTCTTACCCTGCCAAGCACAAAAAATTAGTCGCACGAAAATATCTACTTTTACAGTAGTATGATGTCGTAAACTGCATTGACTCCTGAAGGTGCCTTTCATAAAAATGTCTCCCATTCCTACCAGCTGTGTGTTTAAAGTTTATGTCCATGAAATAGCTAATACAATCCAAGGCCCCAAACCATCCTGCAATAGCATTATACACAATTCCATCATCAAATAAAATAAGAACCCTAAGTCAGTTGTTTTGTGGACTTGATTGTGTATTTAGTTGTAATAAACAAAACCCAAATTCTATTTGATGATCAAATAAAAATTATTGTTAGTTGCTGTGCTCTTATTGTCCCCGCCGAACGAGTTCGAGCAGGGGACTATGAAACGGGCTCCGTACGTGTGTGTGTCCGTGTGTCCGTCCGTCCGTCCGTCCGTGTGTCCGTCCGTCCGTGTGTCCGTGTGTGCGTCCGTGTGTGATCAAAATGTTCAAAATGCTACTCCTTCGCCATTTCTAACCCGATTTTGATTCTGTTTGCTTTATATGATAGCACTACATGGGAGCTTTGAAACTTCTACACAAAATTTCAGTTGTGACCTTTGACCTTGACCTTTGACCTATATTGTACATTTTGCTTCAAAATGCTACTCCTTCGCCATTTCTAACCCGATTTTGATTCCGTTTGCTTTATATGATGGCACTAGGTGAGGGCTTCAAAACTTCTACACAGAATTTTGACCTTTGACTTCTTTGACCTTTGACCTTGATTTTTGACCTATATTGTACATTGCCTACAAAATGCTACTCCTTCGCCATTTGTAACCCGATTACAATTCCGTTTGCTTTAAGTGATGGCACTAGGTGAGGGCTTCAAAACTTCTACACAGAATTTTGACCTTTGACTTCTTTGACCTTTGACCTTGATTTTTGACCTGTATTGTACATTTTCCTACCAAATGCTACTCCTTCGCCATTTCTAACCTGATTTCGATTCCGTTTGCTTTATGTGATGGCACTAGGTGAGGGCTTCAAAACTTCTACACAGAATTTTGACCTTTGACTTCTTTGACCTTTGACCTTGATTTTTTTTACCTATATTGTACATTGGCTACAAAATGCTACTCCTTCGCCATTTCTAACCCGATTTCGATTCCTTTTGCTTTATGTGATGGCACTAGGTGAGGGCTTCAAAACTTCTACATAGAATTTTGACCTTTGACTTCTTTGACCTTTGACCTTCATCTTTTTACCTATATTGTACATTTTGCTACTAAATGCTACTTCCGGCGGGGACATATATTACGCACCGTGTAATTTCTACTTTTCCTTGTTTATTATAATTTTTACAACTAAATTGTAGTGTGTGTGATTCAAAGAATGCTATTTGTATCTGCTGTAATGTCACAAAATTAGTGGGGGGGGGGAATCTGTTTTAAAAATGCAAGTTGAAATTAGTGCATATCTCCGCATAGAATCATAAACGTATGGGTGCATACCTTCCTAATTAATAATTTCCATGGTTCCATCCCATTCATTCTATCATTGTCAGTGTGAGAAAAAGTGCACCTGTACCAACATTTGGCTTGTAATTAGTGAGCCAACCTGGGAGCGTTGTAAGAGATTACGGTAGCTGCTAGGATGGATATCTATTTAGTAATATGTATTGATGGGTTATGATTCACAGCATTTGTCATGTAATTGAATCAGTGGAAAGGATTTATGAATTGAAAGGCACAGCAGCTGGAATATTTGATAGAAAGAAATCACAGGTGCAACCTTATCGTAATGTGGCTTGTTTATGTACAATTTTTTGTTGTCACAGCATCATTTACTTTTGTGAAAAGCTCACTGTGCCTTGATCTGATGAGGTCACGAACAATATAGATAAATAATCCACATAGAATGCATTAGACCCCGTTTACAGTGCGAGGCTCGGCCGCGGCTCGGCCGTGGCCGTGCCCAGCCCCGCTTCAGTGTAAACGCGCAAAAGGCAGGGGTCGCACTTAACTTTTTTTTTTAACTAGCCAGGCGGACTACTTAGAATCAATTTTAACACTGAAGAAATATTTTGGCTAGCCAGACGGACTAGTAACTTCAGAATTTTATGATTTTTAGCTAGTCCGTCGTGATTTTGGGTGGCCAATGGCCAGCAGACCATCGCCAATTTCGAACCCTGAAAGGCCATATGCGAGGCCAAAATTGGCCTCGCATTTGGCCTCGCTCTGGAGGTGGTCTCGGCCGCGGCTCGGCCGCGGCCGAGCCCGGCCTTTTCTTGGTGTAAAGGCAAACTGGGCCAAATGCGCTGCCAATTGCGCGGCCAATTTTAGTCTGGCTTCCAAACCCTCTGCCTGTATCTTTCGCTATTCAGGATATTAACCCCCTCAACGTCGAAAACTAGTATAATTTAAGGTGGTTTTGTCCTGCAAAGGATTCTTTCCTTCGGCAAAGGCCTTTGCCCGAACGGCGACTTCGTTGCCACGGAATTCATTTGGCAAAGGGTCTGAAAACCAGACAATACCAAATTGCATTTGTTTACAAGCAGAGCGCCGCTACGACAAAATATTGAAAGGTTTGAATCAAAAGCGTGGCCGAGCCCGGCAGTGTAAACGGACAAAATTGCGAGGCTCGGCCCCGCACTGTAAACGGGGTCTAAGTCTGTGTACATTAGTCAGTCATAGAACTTTTATCTTTGCAATTTGAAACAACTTGAACTTTTCAAATTCATGAAATTTTTTCCGTTGTAGGGCAATTTGTCAATCAGTGGCATGAACCTTATTCAACTTGCATTTTTACACGGTGTATGTCATTATGAAGATTACGTGAATTCCATGAGAGGTCTTTTTAAAAGAATGTGAAACATACAGACCACTAAACTGTTGAACTCTGTATGATTCTTATCTGAAATACAACCTGTATGTATCTTTAGTCAAATTTTCACCAAGTGACAACTCTTTGTATATACTTATATACAACTCTTGTATCCTTTCCCTCTCTATCTCTCTCTTAGTCAAACTTTATATCATGCTTTACCTCTCATACAACCTTTATGGCAATGCTAAATAGTGAGACAACTTGCTAATAAGAGAAGTGGCGTGCACTCAGGGGAAGAGGGAGAAAGAGGTCCTCTTAGACTGTGACAATACAATGGTATCTAGTCTGGCTTCCAGGCAGTAGACTTCCCCTCTGGAGACACGCTTAGGTGGCACAGTCCCCTCGACCCCTGAGATTGTGGGCTGAACAGGTATGATGGTGAGCGGAAGCACCCTAAAGCCTAGAGGTCAGGCTACACAGCACCTCACCAAATGGTCTTATTAGATATCTTACTTTAGTACCATCCCAGAGAAACAAAACAAACAGGAAACCTGATCCGACAGCTCTCTGCACAGTCATCTCTTGTGTGTCATTTCCTTTCACTGGTGTTGTTGCTTTCTCTCTGATCTCTCTCCTTCTTTTTCAAACTCAGGTAACATTGTGGAATGGTGCCAACCAGAAGACATCAGTCTGGAAGGTGTTGAGTTTAAAGCAATGGCCAGTGGTGCGCACACAGTCCTGACTGACTTTATGTGAGTCCATCACAAATTTGATCACAAAGAACCAAAAGTTGATGCACAATAAACTCAACTATAATGACTTTGTGTGTTTAATAGTTAAGTAGATTTGTTGGTTGTTACTTTCTCGTTTCTGTACACAGTATTACTTCATGGGGTGTAAAGATTGAATAAAAACCCTCAAGGATTTAAATCAAAGGAGGAAAAGAATTGATCATCCAGAAAAGATAATGAGAGGATAGGTAATGAACAAATGAATCAATGAATACCAGTTATTTTGTAGTCCATAGGGCAAAGTTTTGGAGAGCAAGATTTGAATGCTTTTTGGAACATACATGGTCTCATTCTACAATTCCTAATTAACCCTCTGCATGCCATACTAATTTCCTGTCCATAGGTCTGTGTCTGACACTTGTGCACACTTGACTCATTAACACAAGAAGGGTTAAGGGCTTTCACTGAAAACTAATGGATTAGTTTGCTAAATGTATTCAGAAATTATGAGTACTTCTATCATTAGTGTTGGCCATTGCAACCTATAATTATGTGATAGGCTGTCATGCAGATTTTATGACCTGATGAGAACTATTGTGGGCAGGGATACATACATAATTTGTAAATTTAAGCTGCACAGAAAAAGAATTGAAAGATATGCATGTACAACAAAAGATTGCCAGCACTTGTCAGAAGCAGATGAATGCTGTTTCATCCTTTTGACTTGTCCAGCTGTAATTTTGCTTGTAAACCCGTCAACCCTTAGTATGTTGTAGTTGTCCTGCACACCATTGTGTGTTCTTTCACAATAACTGATTATACACACATGCAAGATCACATTTCCGCTCTTGAAATTAACTTGGGATTGAAATCAGTTGAATGACTCATAAAGGAGCTTACTTGTCTTAGTGATATGATGATTTCCTTCACTTTATGTGAACCACTGTAGTTTATTAATACCATTTACATTGTGTCTATTACAGGAGAAATGTGTATCATGTGCCATCAGAAGATGTCTATATTGCTTTCAAGTACTGAAGATAAGAGTTTTTGCATTCATACATCTTGTAATATTTTTTTTTTCCAGACATGCTGGTTAGTCCATATCAGGTAAATTAATTTGATATTTGAAATTTGATATTTTGAGTCTCTTCCCCAAGCACAATTTAAAGTTCCCTGGTTTGTTTTGCAGGTAGTCCTTTAGAGCCATAGTCTTTGTCTTGTTTGTCCTTATGCTCGTTCACAGCTATTTCAGGAAAGATAAGTACTATGGGCTGAGTTGCTTTGAAAACATGCATGTGGACAATGTAGCAGAGAGAGGAGCCAGAATGAAATCTGTTGGGATCTTGTCAGCATCATACACCACACTACACAAACATATGAAATTCTTGGAGCACCAAGTGAGGTAGGTGTAATGGTGTGAAGACAACCTTGGTAATTTCATTTGTAGGGGCCGCTGCAATGATTTTCGGTCCTGAAGGGGAAATAATGTGAAACGCATCCAAGCGTGAGGTATCAAACACTGCAGTTTATGCTGCAATGGGTTTGAGAAGGCATTATTTATTACGACACAACAGGATGACCATGTATGCTATGAGAGAATATTTGTGGTAAAAAAGGCCTAGGGTATCTATGACATTTTTTCATCTACTTGTTTGTCTATCCAGATGTGTTAACCAGTCTGTTTATGATTTTTTTTATTCATGTATAATCTGCTTATAATTTATTCATTCATCGATTCATTCATTTATTCAGTGATTTTTAAATATCTAGAATAAAAGCCTTTCTCCTTGGTAAAGACTGTCCATGGCAACTCCATGGCAACTCTCAAACTCTCAAACTGCTTTACATGAGTTTGCCTAAGCTTTTTCAGAAGCTCATTTGACATAGCAACAGCTGATATAAATTCTCATGATAGAATTGTGTTCAGGGAAGCATGTGATATGAATCATGACTTTATAACAGAAGCAACTGTGAATTTGAATATACTGTTGACCTGGCATAGTCATCTCTCAAGAGTAAACGGCTTGTACTTGCACTCTTGTAATTTTTACCTGATGTGTGATGATGCTTCTGAAATCTGCAGAGTTCAACATAGTCCCACGCAATGGCTTGGTCATTGTTTTTGTGTGCGCAGTGATTGTGCTCACTATCCATATCACGTGATATCTCTTGACAAAAAGAATCCTAAAACACATGCAGAAAACTAACCAAGTTTGGCATGAGGATATACCACAAGACGATGGTTTACCTAGATGCATACTTTGTTGTAGTTGGTTGGAAAAGCAAAGATCAAGAACACATTGCAATCTTTTCATGATGACTTGAAATGGTCATGAAAGCTTAATGAAAGTCTAGCAGAATAATTGACCATGACAGTATGATGTTCAGCCAGAATTTTCTGTGTTGAAAGTCGTAGTGTTATATTTGATCCCTAATCTCTGTAAACTTCCATTGATGTAAAAATTATACTCTGTTCTTGATTTAATGAACATCAAAATTCAGTAAGATCCATGCCATGCAACTGGTTGTCAATGGTATTGGGTATGATACATAATTCCTCACATTTAAAGCCCACCACACACTATACAACTCATGACTTTACAACTGACAGACTTTGGATTGAAATAGACAAGCGTGTTTATTCTGAGGCTGTTGTGATTTATTTTGGATCCAAAGTCTGTCAGTCATATAGTCGTGAGTTATATAGTGTGCTTTGGGCTTTACACTACAGGCCTAACAGTTTTGATATGACATTTTTTTTTTCTTGTTGCTTAATGAAGACAAACATATTTGCATCTACTGATTTTTTTCAGTGATATTAAACATTTGAGATCAAAAGAGCTGCAAACCATGTGAAAGACAAAATGTATCAATGCATGGATAATTTTAATGTGATATTTTCTATTATTTGCTCCAACCATTCTTATTCTGCTTCTTGCCTGCGTCACATGACCTGTTCCTCCTCATGCCCAAAAGGCATCAGCTTGAGGTGCCTGGCCGATACGAGCAGCTCCTGGCGTTCTTCAACGATCACAAAGCGTCACTCCCACTATCAAGAGAAGCCTCCAGAGAAGGCATCTCTGGTCTCCACTCATCGTCCAGTCCACTCCATGTCTCGTCCCCGCTGACCGTCCAGACACCAGTCTCCACGCCCAGCTCTGAGGAGAGCTTTCCAGAAATGAAGGTGCAGTCTAAATCTCATCCTTCCACAGCCAGCTGTTCTGTACTATTATCTCTTTTCTGTTTACAGTGATCACCTCCTTTTAACTTGTCTACAGTGATCACCTCCTTTATTGTGATCGCTACAAAATTGGCTGCATTGAAATATTGTTTTGATTTCAGGGTTATTTTTATAGGAGTGCAGTTTGGATTTTTTGTCCAGCTGTAACAGACTAATAAGGCATGTCAATGCACAGATGTATTGATATTCTCAGATTGTTGTTTTGTTGTGCTTTGATAAGTTTATATCCTATACCTGTAATTTTTGGAATCATTCCTGTTAAGAATGCTTGTTGTTGAATGCTATTCTTTCTTTGATTGTTTGAATTATTCTTGCATTGTTGTAAGTTACTGGCTATTCATCCATCTTTAAATAACAGTGATTTATCTTTGGAGAATCTTGCCCACACAGAACTCAATCTACTGAAAAGCTCAAAATGTTCAGACTCCTGTAGATGTTTTAGTTTCCTTTTGGACTAATGGGATATTTGCATTGGCATGGGAATATTTTCAAATTTGCTTTTGTTATGTAACTCTATGATCAAAGATAAAAACTTGTGAGGTGCTAACATGATGTGCCCACATAATGAAATTTGTCAGCTGCCGTGAATCTATTCTGTGACAGGTCGTGCATTGCCAAAAGAACTAAGTTAACTTTAAAAATCATATGGAGCTGCATCAATGTAGTGTTGTTGTCAGTGTCACTTTGATCTTTTTATATTCTTTCATAAATCAGATAACACATCCAGCAGGTTGCTTCAGCCAGTTCATGAACTTCTTTGGTGAGCAAATCTTTACCCTGTGGAAGTACATCCTGCTGAGGAAACGGATACTTTTCTTCTCCCCACCTCCCATCGGAGTTGTCTGTTACCGAGGTAACCCCTTTTGATACGCTCAGGAGATACATAAAATATTCTGTCATTCGGACCCATTTGGGGTTAGCCTGCAAGGGAAAAGCCAAATTGTCTAGAATTGAATTTTTACCATAGTGGGAAAAAAAGGCATGTACGGTATTGCTTTGGGTGGTACAAAAAGTGCAAATCTATTTGAATTGTGTAAGTGTCCAGGGTCAGGGCCCCAAAGCAATGCCCAAGAGATCCAAAGCACTGCCAGACATAATGTTTTCTCCAGATCAAGCAGGACACTGTTGGTTTTTGACCTCTTGTTCTCAGAACTTGTAGTTATTTTTTGTTAACTTTTTCAATTGTCTGAGCTTCTACATGAATCATTTTCTTTACAGACATTTCTATTCCCAGATCATTTACAATCGCTTCACTTCTCAAGACTTTTTTTTAACCCTTTAATTGCTAGAGCTCTTCAGATCAAAGTTATAATTCTCCTAACTTTTTTTTCCTCTGTGGAAAAAATTTAACAGAAGGAGTAGATCCCTTGTTTTGGGGACCTGTATTTCCTTTGAATAAATTGCCTGTACTGAAAGGTTTTGAATATTTCAATAATCAAAGCCTTATTTTGTTGCTGTTGTTTGTTAACCTCATTACTTCAGAGCCTCTCTGTTTACAGTCCAATTCTCAATTTTTTTCAACCCTTTCATTCTTAAGACCCTTTAGTAAACCTTGCTTCATCTTCGAGCTTTTAAATTCTTTAATTCTCTCTATCTCTCTCTCTCTCTCTCTTTGTTGACCCTTCCATTGTTGGAGCTTTTGTGTTAAGTGATCAATTTAGGCATAATACTGTGAGCTCTTGCATTTTGCATGTCCTTGTTGTTCTTATTTGTCAATCCTATTTTCATAATATCCTTTCCTAGTAACCCTTCCATCCCTTGAGCCTCTTTTGTTAACCCTTCAAATCTCAGAACCTTGAAATCTTTAGTTCTTGGTGCCTTACTTTCTTGTGTTAATCCTTGAATTCTTAGGAGCCTTTGTGGCAACACTTTCATTTTCATAGCATTGAAACGCGCTGTCTTGTTGTCTTCCATTTTTAGAGCCATTTTCTTGCCCCTGCCATTCTCACCACCCCTAAGATTCTCCAGTTGTTTCTTTTTCTCTAGAGTCTATCCATGTAGCATAGGTATCATATCGTTTTTGTAGGCCTTTAGAGGACCTGTAAAGAGTTACTCACAATATCCTGTAAAGTGAAATGTTTAATGGTTAGAAGTTGGTTAATTTTGTGCTGTACTGAACTAGCATGAATATAGCTTGTGAATATTGTTCATAAATATGAAAGACTATTGTGCACAAAAATACTCTTGTCTATGAATATATAAATAAGCAAATATCACTGAAATTAGCCCATGCACTTTTAAGTAGTTAATATCAAGGGACACTGCAGATGCAACACTGTCAAATCTATTGTGAAGCTCAGGTTGAGGTTTTACTGTTCCTGTCACCTCTTTCAGTGTACTGTGCAAGTCTGATGAGCCAACACGATGTGATTCTCAACAGTGCCATTGAGCTGAAGCCGTACTTCTATGTCAACATTGCTGATATTGACACCTTGGAGTCCGAGATGTCCTATATAGCATGTGAGTCCATGTAGAAGTAAAATCGACTTCACTGGATAAAGTAGAAACAAGCAAACAGAATGGTAAAAGTGGGATTAAGATAGCACATATAAGAAGGAGCTGTTTACAAATTGGTGATGGCAGTTGCAACCATTTTAAAGCACATTATATGAGATAATGATGCCATTACCTTCCATTCTTTAGTACATGCCAAATATGATAGAAGTGCATTTTTGGCTGATAACTTCATGATTATGACCCCCTTGTCATCAAAATTCTGTGTTGCTAAATTAGTATAAGCCTGTAATTATTAATGCAAAATGATGCATTAAATGTAGGTTAAAAAAGGAAAAATTTATTGAGGATTTTGTGCAGATTATTTATAGACTTGTGAAGTAATTTGCATCTTCTCATTTGATCTCCATTATTGCGTGCTGTGATTATATTTCATTAACATTGACCTCAGTGCCATTTTCTTTTTGTAAACATTGCTATTTAGATGTTTTGCTCTCATGTGAACTTAAAGGTACTAGCCCACATTTGCAAACCCACGAAAATCAAAACTGCATAAAACGGGTCCAATATGACTTCAAGTACAAGTTATAACAGTAACATACCCCACCTGTCGCTCTTTGTCTATACCATTCGATAAAAGAGAGAAAATCATCGTTTTAAGATCAATTTTCAAACCGGGTCAACCCGACCCAAAATCGAATTACGAGCGCGGGCTATAGCTACGTACATTGTACATGTAACACGTACGTGGACCGGAGCTAGCGAGCGTTATACGCATGCATACGGATTACGGTGCATTTTCATTTATTCTTATGTAAGTAATGGACTAATTGGAACGAAATTTTGCACAGGTGTTACTGCAATCATACCCAAACTCCATGCTAACTATGAGACCAATTGCTGCAGGTTTACAAATGTGGGCTAATACCTTTAAGATACAGGTCAGGCTGTGCAATACAGAGGCAAAAAATAAAACAAAGGCATACATGCACACACACACACACACACACACACCTGTATTATAAACAAACACACATCACATTCCTTAACCAGGTGTTATGGAGTAGATTTCACTTGAACACCTGTCAGAAGTCAGAGATCAATGGAATGCAGAACAATCAGACAAGGAATGTTGATTACATTTAACACCTGTTTTCACAATGTTGTTTTCTTTCTCATCAGCTATGTTCACACAGTCATGTGATAAGCTAATTAGCTTGTAACTATAGCCGTGGTCACACTGGCAAAAGGTGGCAAAGTTTAGATTGCAAAGTCTTTGCAATCTTTGGTCGTCTGGCCACACTGGCAGCCAAACTTCTTGATAGTTCTCGAAGTTAAGCCCCCGTCACACTACAGCGTATAAATCAGCGAATGCCTAGCGGATGGGCAAAATTTGGAAAGTCCAGATACACTCGAATCCGCTCGAATCCGCAAGCAAAACGTCGTTTTCGAACGTTCGCCTAACGAATGATGAGCATATGCTAACCGTGTTACGAGCGGATAAAGTAGCGAATGAAAGCGAATGCGTACAGTCCGTCCAGCGGATGCTGAGCGGACAAAGCGAATGAGCAGCGAATGCCCAACATATGCAGAGCGATACTGCGGCGATCACGCGACGGATCTCGGCTGACTCACACTTCACCAAATCATTTTGAGCAGTGACAGTGTCAAGTAATGTGGTGACTGTGAAAATGGCCCCAAAAAGAAGGAAGCAGAAGTCACCAACAAGTATAGTACTCCTGATGTCACTACCCTCGACAGTCCTCAAGATTCCCCTATTAAAGTGCACTTCCTTCTGATGACCACGTTGACGCATAATGTTGGTAGTCCAACATCTTCCATTGCGTCTGGTGCTTCCAACTGGAGTCGAACTTTCACAATTCCCATCGAAATTCCATGCAGAGATTCCCATTTACTACAGGCTGACTTTTATAGCAGCGGTTTACAATAATGTTCTCGATACAAGCACTGCAAGTGCGGTTATTATCTACCATATATTTATTACTTAATGCCAGAATACGTATAATGTAATGTCATGTAGGGGTGTACCATAGTGGATAAGACTCCCGATTCCCGATCCGAGGACCCGGGTTCGAATACCGCCCAGTGCTTACATCCTTGGGCAAGATTTTTTACCTACGATATCCTTCTCGACCCAGGTGTAAATGGGTACCTGGCAACGCTAGGGTAATATTAATAGCAGGACCCTCTGGTAGAGCAGTGGCAACACTGAAGAGGCTACAGGCTGGGTAAATAAGAACTTTTTCTTATCATTGTTATTATTATCATTATTATTATTATTATTATGTGTGCTGTGAATATCTATTTGTTTTTTCCTACTTCGTTTAACGTGTGTTGCTGTTCAGATTTGGTGGGCGAATTTGGATGAACGGCGGACGAATAAGAAACGAACGCAGAGCGACCAAAACTTTCGATCAGCGGATGCTAAGCGAACGCAGAGCGACCAAAACTTTCGATCAGCGGATGCTAAGCGAACACAGAGCGGATTGTCATTCCGTTCGTCATCCGCTCAAGATTTTGGACATGTCCAAAATCAAAATTTGGCTCCGGCGGATCTCTGCGAATCTCTGCGAACAGCTAGCGGATACAGCGAACGCGAAGTGGGTCACGAACGATGAGCAACGGATGTGAGCGTATCTCCAAATTTTCGGATCCGCTGGGCATTCGTTGGCTAGATACGCTCTAGTGTGACGGGGGCTTTAGGGTCAGTAGTGCACATGAAAGAGTACGCTGTCTGACAGCTAATGATTATGATGTAACAATGCACACAGATGCATCCCATTGAGGCACTGCCTGTAGAAAACAATCGATGCAGCAAACAGAAAATGGACTGGTCATGTGACAGATTTTGTGACGTTTCAGTTGTGAGTGTTCAAATATCCCTAGTGTGAGTGGGAAGTTTTGCATGAAGTTTTGCAGGAAGTTTGCGGTCACACTGGCAAAACTTTGAGATCTTAAAGATCATGATCTTAAACTTTGTGATCTTTTATCTGTGTAACCACAGCTATTGAGTTACATTTGGTGCTTTTCATTGATGATAGGGTGCATGGTTAGCTAACAACGAGCTGAACTCAAAAGTAAAATCTTGAAGTGAGTGCATGGAATGCGAGGTACCCCCATTTTAATGCATAATGATCACAGGCATTTATTTTTGTAAAGTAATTCAGTGCTCGCATGGGCCAAGCCGAACCATGACCTCATTCTTTATTGCGTTCACATTACTGCACTAATTGCCACACTTTGTAGAGGGTGCTGTCGTTATAATCAGTGCTAACCACAAAAATGCTTATGGTTAGGATCATCCTCCTATAAAGTTAGCTAAGACTTCATTTCACCTGCTGTCAAGTTAGAGGCCCTTATGTAATAAGACACTCACATCATGGAAGTTGGCTATTAAACCCCAAGTTAACTGAAAAATTAGGGCAGCTCTGTGTAAACTATTAACTTGACTGAGGTGAAATGCACCATTTGTTTGTGCCATTTTGCATGTTTTAGCCACAAAATGATTGACCATGGTATTCTTCAGCTGTTAGTGAACCTGACTGCAAATGCAATTAACAACTTGTTTTTAACAATTTTTACAAACACCTCTTAGACAAAAAACAGAAAACAACAAGACAGGCCAGGGTCAATTACTGAATATCATCAATGTGCAGAGGTCATTAAACTGTTTCCCTTTTGTTTAGTCTGCCTGTTCTTTTACAGTCTCCTCTAGCAATCTATACAATAGAGTTCCAAAGTTTGATGTCATAGCCATTCGTTGCTATGGAAACTGGTTGTAAACAACTTCACTTGGCCCAGTCTGAGAACACTATTGTTGCTAACCATGCTTGCACCTGGTTCCAACCAAAGCAATAGCAAAAGGCTGTGACATCATCACTTTGGTACTCTATAGGTGTGGTTAGACTGGCAAAAGATCGAGAAGTTGAAGATCTCAAAGTTTTGCCAGTGTGATTGCAAACTTCCCGCAAAACTTCCCACTCCAGCTAGCATATTTCCCCCATGCCACCCCTGCCAAACTTCTCAATCTTTTGCCAGTGTGACCAACGACAAAAGATCACCGTGCCTTATGTGTTGTAATTTTATGTGAAAGGAGTACCTCCGACATGTTAGTGAATGATAAGATTAAGACATTTTATGTCCTGTTTGATGTATGGATTCATTTGATTGAGATTAGAGCAGGATGATAATGAGTGAGAGTCAGGTAAACATTCAGGTGAGGAAGTGATGGCATTGTGCTTTAGAGTACCAAAGTGTAATGTCATAGCCATTCATCGCCATGGAAACTGGTTTTAAACAACTTCACCAAGCCCAAGTGTTATATGCACGCAGCTGGTTCCAGCCCAGGCTGTAACAAAGGATTGTGACGTCTTCATGTTGGTACTCTGATCATCTGCCTGTACAGTATTTGACAGTGTCAGGATTTGATGCTTGATATATAATCTCTCTTCCTTTTTCACCAACTTTCAATCCAATCAGGCACAACAGAGAAGATCTTTCAAGATAAAGAAAGCCTCTATGACGTGTACGTGGACAACCAAAATGTGAAGACGCATGTGCAGAGTCTCCGCGAGATGGACAGGACTAACACAATGGACCGGGAAAAGTTTGTGCGGCTCAACAACCAGCGTTCCACGGCCGTCTTTAATGCCCAGGAGCAAGGTATGGAGCCCTGCCAAGAGGACGATGACGACATCTTTGCAAAGTGAGTGCGCCCTCTCTTGCCAGCCTTTACTGGAGGAAGTTGTAATGATGGTAGAAGGATGTTGTTTGTAGTAGTACTGGTAGTAGCAGCAGCAATATCACAATCATTGTAGAAGCAGTGATAATAGTAGAGGTAATGGAAAATGAAGTGTTGTAATGTTAAATGTGTTATAGTACTAATAGTACTAATACCAGTGACAGATATAATTTGATGTTAGTAGTACAATGCACTCCCATTATAACAAACAAAATTCCAGTTGCAATAATATACAAATTCAGGCCGCCCCATTGTTATCTCAATGTTTGTTATTGTTTATTTGCTTGGTTATAGCAAAGTTTTGAAAGAACAAAAGAAATTTGCCTGTCCCGAGGACTTAGTTATAACAGTTTCCACTGTAGAAGTAATTGTAACAGCAATTCTAGTGGTAGTAGTAGTAGGTGTAGTCACAGTCATGGTTGTAGAAGTGTTAGATGTAGTGTTACAGGTAAGGATAGGTGATTCTGCGACATTGCCAGTCACTGAATATCATCCGCTCTTTCTACTATGATTGCAAAAATTTGACAGTAAACGCATTATTGAAATTTGTTTGTTCAATACCTTTGTTGCTATTGTGACAATATTTTCAATCAAACTCCATTGTACAAGTTTTTATGAGTGATAAAAAGTTTTGAATAACGCTAAAATGATTAAAAACGCACAAGAAAAAGTGAAAGCATATGTACCTCTACATTTTCTGCAGCTTCTTCCACGAGCAGAACAACCATATATTCCAGACGCTTCAGGAAGTTGCCGCCACGGAGGACAAGTCCCTCACCACTGACCACATGAAGGCCATGGGACTGGACCCAGCGGGCGATCGGCAGTTCATCATGGACCTCGTCGAACTCTACGGCATCGACATCATCATGATGATTGACACTCCATGCTGCCCAGTTTGAAGTGGACAGTGAGATAAAATGATGGTAAACCTCTTGTGTAGGATAGAGTGACTTAGTAATGTATTCAAAGCAGTGATTTTTTTTTTCACAGGTCCAGTAACAGCTGCTCATTTCATTTCTTCCTTCAATTTGTTTGGTAAAGAGTGCAATGTGTCAGAAGTCAATACGCAAGTATTTTTTTAATTGTTTGAATGACTTAATGGTCATTAAAAGAAATTAAGATGGGGTTGCCCTTATGTTTTGCAATTAGAGCATCACCTTGCAAGCTATCCTCAAGTTCACCAGAGACTTTGTAACTATTTAATTTTTGAAATGAACAGTAAATTTTGATTATTAATTTCTATTTCACTTTTATGATGGTATATGAGTCTGAGTACTTTGTGGATGCACAGTTATCACTCGTTATGTTAGTATTTTCAATTAAGATATAATTTATGAGGCAATATTTGTAAAGAGAGGCAGAGGTATATATATATTAATGGTCAGTGGAGGATTATGTAAAGATTTTTAAAATGGGCACTCACTCTTCCATTTTTTGTGTTTTTATGTTTCCGATTTGAGTATTATATTTTTATTATTGTGTTTCTTTCTAGGAGAACACTATAAGCAAAGTCAGCAAAGTTGTACATTTTATTATTTGTGATAAAGCAACCCAATGTTGAACAGTGTCGTAAAAACCTGCCAGCTTGGATCAATGAAGTGAGAAGCTTGTGACGTTTGTATGTTGCAAATTTGATACTGAAATATACTATTGAAAGTGGTTTGTCATTGTAACTTACAGCAGCAATCAAAAGTGTGTGTTGATTTGGATATCTGATGTGTGTGTATATGGGTTTGTATGGCTTGCAGGTGAAGACTGAGTTTGTAATATAATTCTTGGAAATGATTGTTGGCAGAAGTCCTCACTTGGCAAACTGGAATCTTTTGCATTTGTACTGCCAGACATCTGTTGAGGAAATACAAAAAGAAGCACAAACATTTGCTCTGGAGTAAAGCTACAAAAGCCATGTCATTGCATGTGTGTGTGTGTCTGTGTGTGTGTCTGTGTGTGTGTGTTTGTTAGTGTGTGTAATCGTACATTTGCACTATATTTTCATAGTGCTATGATAACTTTCAGTGTTAAAGTCCCAATTAGAAATGTAAGCATTTATTCAACCAAAAATTTGGTTTGGATGACAGTATGAGCTGTAAAATAGGGTTAAATGGGTTTAGCAGTGGTATGTATCTTTCATTGTGTAATGAGAAATTTGATGCATTATAATTTTATTGTGTCTGTAGTTGTTTACTTCATGTTTGTTACTTTCTGTAACACAGGAGTGTTTGTGGATAGTAATCATTGGATGTCATTAAGTCCTTATGTCTGTAGCTTCATCGCAATGTCATGTACATTGTGATGAAATACTTCCTATGGAATGTAAACAAGTCATTATTCATGAGCACAAAAATTTTACATTTGGGTTCAAATTTGCATATTATGTTCTCATGGTATATAGAATATGAAGAAGAAGGAAAAAAAAAGCCTCTAGTAAACAAATTCTTCCAGAACATTACCAGATATCTGTGAGGCCACTTGCCTTTAATGTAACATCATTAAATCAAATGAGATAAGATATTTGATTTAAATGTCACATTGTCATTTGGAATTCACCACAACCAGTAAAATTCAGCGTTGTGGTTAGTGTTGAATTATCAAATTTCATAAATCCAAAGTGTAGTGATACTTCTGTTTCCTGTGATTGCTTTCGCTTTTATATGAATGCCGAAATTATAGGAAATGTGTGATATTCTTTTTTTTTTCACAAAAGCAAATATCATGAATTACTTTAATTTGTTACATTCTTCATATCATTCCAAAGTTTAAAGGGGAATGTCATTGCATGGACCTGCATGGTCATTCATTGATGAACCATATTTTTCTATTTCTCTCTCTGTACACACTTGTAGCTGTTGAAACATTATGCCCCAGAGAGGGAAAAAAAAATCATATTTTCATGTCTGTCTGTGTTTCTGTTGGATGATTTAGTACCAACAGTTAGCTTTTAGGCAGCTAATCAAATCTTTGAACGGCATTTGGGCATATGAAATGAAGTCAATACTGGTGTACGGGTTTTCCTTGATTTCTTTATGTGGTGAACTAAGCCCTGAAAGTTGCATGAACACATTGACATTTTTACTATTCAACACAACCATAAGATGGCATTTCTATCTGATCTTAAAGATTTAACCAAAGATTAGATTCTCAATTTTCTTTATGATGAGGCGATCATGTATTGCAAAGAAGATAGTAATTTGCATAATTTTTATGATTTTGAAAGTACGTAAAATGTCATTTTTTATCTATTTCTCTTTTTATTTTGTCTTTGTGCTCTGGGTTTTATGAAAGATATGCATCCTTTAATGCAGGGAAAATCATTTTTCTTTTTCACCTTGTATGAAATGTATACAAGCATTATGCAAGTTGTATCACCATCACCCTATTAGCAGTGGTACTGGTCCTTGAATAATGCTGTGCCATGTCATTCTTGGTCATTAACTGACAACCTGAATTTCACATTTAAAAGAAAAAAAGAGAAGTGCAGTTTCACCAGCTTTTATGTTCTATTTCTTTAGTTTCACAGTTTTGACAGAAAAACAACAACTTATTTCATGTTTACACTTATTCATTTATGAATTCATTGACATCAGTAGGGGTCTTAAAGCAATTTCCCAAGATTTTGTTTATGTTCATGAAGTGATAGAGTGAAATTCATGGGTTTATTTATTGTTTGTATGTTCAGGAGTCTACAGTGATATTTCAAGTAGCTGAATTTCTCATTTGAACTGAGATAGACTAAAATGAAGGTTTCTGCTATTTCACTGAAAATGCTGTCATGTGTCAGTGTGGGATAAGATTAAATTTACAAAAGTATCATACAAAACTGGCTAAACATTGATATGTGACCTTGGGAAATATATCAGTATGCTTTGTGGGACGTGGATTTTGTGGGAAGAGGAACAGAATGCCAATGGAATAGGAAAGATTAGGTCATGGTAGGTAGTTTGATATATGTGCAGATATTTTCTTTTGGCACACTCCACAATCTTCTCAAAGTGAAAAGTATTTATATTTGTGAATAGACCTTTCTTGAAGTACTTGGTATATTAAACATACCTCTTGTCAGACACAAGCTGTGAATGATTGTGGTGAATGTGTTCATTTTTAATTTGGTTAGGATGTGAGAATTGTGAGTAGCTCTACGGTCAGTCACATTCCTTGCAATTTTTATTTCTTTTTGAATGTTTCTTTTTAACATAGTCTATATTTTTGTTGAAAACATGTAGTTATAATTATGTATATATGTCATGTATATATTATAACTGTTAACACAAGGATATATGTTTTATGTGACAAAAATATATGTGCAATAGTACAGAACTCCAGACTTGAGCATTATTATTCATGATAGTGCTTATTAAAAAAGAAAAGATGACTGAATATCAAGAATGCTTCTGCACAGTACGATTATCATTTTCTGTAGTCTGAGTGACGTTTGACTGGTCATTGTGTGATGGGGATTGTCTTGCCTGTGTAGCGGAAGCGGAAGCGAGACATGAGCATCAGTTTTCCGTCGTCGTAGCCATCGGCATCAGCATCGTCAGTTATGTGGTGTATTCTCTGTAACTTTCCACAGCTTTGAGCTATGACCACAAGCTCACACCACAGGTACACAACCTAAAAATGCCAGTCAAGTTCGAATATGGGTGAAGTTTGACAAGCTCAAATGGTCAACGAACTTGCCCTGATAAGCACCGTACTCAGTACATTGTATTGTGGTGTACTCTCAATTTTCCACAAATTTGAGCTATGATCACCAAACTCACACCAGTTTCATAACCTAAGATGCCTGTCAAATTTTGATATGGGTGAAGTCCAACAAGTTCAAAGGTCAAATTGTCAATGAACTTTACCTGGAGATGTGACCACCAAATTCAAACCTCAGGTACATCACATAAAGATGCCGGTCAAGTTTGAATATTGGTGACTTGTGACATGGTCAAATGTCAAAGTGTCAAACTTTCCCTGATGAATAAGCACCATGTATTGTGTGCTCTCAGTAACTTTCCACAACTTAGCTATGATGACAAAGTTCAACACCGTAAGTGCATCACCAGGTTACAGCCAATAGATGCTATTTTAGAGGAAGGCAAAAAAATCACTTGAATGGGGGTAAGTGAACAAACAGCAGCATGCTCAAAATGTACAAAAGTTCACAAGAGGTGGATCACTATTGGGGAAAGTAATCACCAATGCTCTGACAAAGGTCTTCACTTAAAAGTGCATGGTCCCGGTGTTTTAGTCAAATGCGTACGTGGGCGCACAGCGCAAGTTTCCTATAGAGACCTACGCTATTGACTCCTCTTTAGCGCTTACTCTTTGGCCCACTTTCCCGAGTCCGAAGAAGTTCGATTCACTGTAGTCAGTGGTCGGATCACAGTTCGGCTCATGATTCGGCTGGGGGGGATGACAGCTTTAGCAAACTTCTTTTGTGATGTCATAATAACAAGCACATATGCACGCACCCTGGCATTACTACAGACTGCGCGATGCGCAGAGAAGACAACAAAGGCAACGTTACTTAGCAACACCTACGCACTTTACTCTTGGTGACAGCTAAACTTCGGTAATCTTCGTATCAATGCTAACAGTGATCGGCAGTATCATCAACAGTGCCCTCTACACTACCGGGACTATCTACCTTTAATAATGGTGAGGAATTTTGTAGTGATTGTTCATATTTACCTCTTGCTTATTTGGTTTCGGTGATTACATTTTCCTTGAAAGTAACATGTTCTCTTTTCAAAAGTTACACAGGGAAAATATTAGGACAACGATGTGGTGTCCACAAGGAACTGATTATTCAGGTAGTCAAAGCCAAAATGAATATACATTGAGAAATACAGTTAACTTTGCCTAAGTTGGATCTATCTTGACTAAGAAATGCCTTCGACCTCGAGAAAATTTGACTTATGACGGATTAAAATCAATAGAATGAAATGAAAAGACTTGAAAAGACCTTTGACTTTCGTGATTATTGGACTTATGAATATGCGAGGTCAAATTAAGCAAGATTGACTGTATGATGATGCTTATAACGATCGCTGCTATAATAATCACTGCTATTGCTATCAATTTCAAAGTACTGATTGATCGAACTTTTCATCTACTCATCCTATCTATTCTATCTCTATCTATCTGTCTATCTATCATCAATCAATCTATCTATCTATCTGTCCATCTATCTACCATCTGTCTATCTATTTATCTATCCATCTATCTATCTAGCTATATCATTTATCTATCTGTCTATCTATCTATCTGTCTATCCATCTGTCTATCTATCTATCATTCTGTTCTCTATCTCTATCTATCCATCTGTCTATCTATCTATCTATTTATCTATCTATTTATCTATCTATCTATCATTCTGTTCTCTTTATCTAAATGTATCTATCTGTCTGTCTGTCTATCTATCTGTCTATCTATCTCTCTATCTATCTATCTTTATTTCTTTCTGTTTATCTGAATTCATTCATGTATGTACTCACTTGTGATATCAATTTACTGTGTTCTATCCAGTTAAATCGAAGACCTATGAAAGCATTGCAGTGTATTTCATTTGTAACTGTTTGACAGCCACTCCTGAATGGGAGTTGAAACTTTTAAAGAGCAGTGAAGACCTAGCTAAGGCCTTTCCTCCACATGTCAAAAAGCTAACAAACAAACAAACAAAACGCGCTATGAAGCTAGGTACGGGTAAAGCAGCTTCAAGAGTTCTAGTAACTCCTCGTTTTATGTGGTACGAGATGTAGCTTGAACGCAGACTAACAAAGAATGACGTCATATGTTGGGCTGCTGGACATGTTGAGGTCTGTTTACTTGTAAAACCTGTGGGCTTGCGGAATTAATGGCACGATTTCACCAGCATTTTATCATAGCCTGAATTAATTCATGAGGAAATGGATTCAAGACAACCAAGTAACGATAGCGGGCAAGCACAGCTGCAGACGGCCATGAAAGCTGTCGGACAAGCTATCGAGCTCGACAGCGACGGCAATGCACAGGTCAGTCACAATTTCCACGCCCACGGCTCCCCATACCTTTCAGATAGCACTCCGTTGAGATACATTAAAATTACACGGAGTAGTGAGTGAACAGTGGTCGTTTCGAAGTCATCACAATCACGACACGCAGAGTTTTATGTGTTTGTACTTAGTAGTCTTGGCTACTAATTGCATGTGTCAAGTAGCATGTAGATCTAGTGTGGAAGTGTATATTGAGCTTACTATATTGTGTATATAATGTCTCAAATAAGCAAAGTATCGTTCGTTAACCACACAATTTTCTGAATCGGTAAAAACATCACTAACCTGTAGAGTTTTCTAGACGTTTTAGTTTAGTACGGAAAAGAAAACACATGTACGGAGAGTGGATCGTATCACCGGATGCTTTTTTTTTTTTTCTGTGGCTCTAAATTTCATACTCAGAGGATGGAATTGTGGCAAAAAAATTAGCAGCAGTTATTCGCAAAGTCCTGAAAATTATGAATTCAGCAAAATTATGGAAATTATCCACTCCAATAGACTTCAAATATACCCCTCTCCAAAAAGTTGTTTTTTTAGTGTGGTGCAAAATTGCATTTAATTCTGGACACTTTTTTCGTAATGGAATAATCAACGTCTTTCTCATCTTGTCCTTGCACCAGAATCACAATTCATACCCACGATTCACCGTACACATTCTTACAGAGCGGACGACAAAGAAAAAAATCAGCCAATGAGGCTCAAATTTCGTATTTTAAGTTAAAATGTCTAACATGAACATCGTGAACAGTTTTCACGAAATAAAATCTTGTAATAAATCGACATCTTCTTCTAAGTCTATGGAGTCCTGCGTGTATTGAATGTCATTAGTACACAGAAATGTGTGCGTCCGGAATTACCATGCTGTCCGGTAATCGTACCATACCTGTGATATACATACCAGAGCTTGTCAGTAATTTTATTCATGTAACATTAATTCATAATGTAGATAGACTATTCTATGCACACCCACATACAATGTACCCCGGTATGACTCATTAGAATGTACTTCTGTAGTTCTGAAATATTAAGTGAAACTTGATGTAGCTTTCAGAAATGTCAATAGCAAGCATACCCTGGTGAGCATGATTCCAGTGGGAACTCTCTGTAGAAGCAAAGCAATGGTTAAAGCCAAGTAAAAAAAAAAAAAAAAGAAAGAATAATAATCACTTTTTCTCATCCTAACTTTTTGAAGAAAAGGAGGATGAACACACTTATGGCCGGTCCACTGCGCAATGCTATTTAGATAGTCTAATTTCCAGTCGATCTGCAGGCTGTGCATGTGTGAAGTTCAATGGTTGAAAACGGTGGGGGGGGGGGGGGGGAATCGAAATTTCAAATTTCAACCCCCCCCCAAAAAAAAAAAAAAAAAAAAAACTGTTGCTATTGCGGCAAAAAACGATGCGAGCGAGTATACAGAGAAACTATCATTTATTATTATTTTTTAACATGGCCTAATTGTGTGCACTTCTACGTATATGATTACCAACTAAACCAAATCTAAGGTGTCTGATTAAAAATCCTTTGTCTAAGAGTGTACTGCAGTAAATTACTAGACAGCTAACAGTAAGATAAACTGATAAAGAAAACATGACTGACAACTACTGACAACTACTGACAACTGACAAGGTGATGCTTTATGATATGCAATGTTTACATATCATTACAGTATGTACTGATTAAAAATTCATTCCCCTAAATCCTCTCTTTTACCACGGGCATCAGTATGTTTGGCAACTGAATTACAATGATTTTCAAGGAAAATTACTTTATGGTGTCCATAGCACACTTCTCCCCACGATAACCTCCCTTGCTATCAGAGTGTATGCTATACATAGTAGATTTTGTTGGGCTCTGGACTTTGTAATTTATGGAACAATATTTTGTCAAACAATATAGCATGGTAGAAACCACAAGTATTGTAAGCTGAACCGGCACATAGGCCTATTAACAAACTGAAAGCGATCAAGACCTATGCTATCATTCCGATCAGAACACATTCTCACATTCGTCTTCCTTTTTCCTTTGCTTTCTTTTCTTTCTTTTTTTAATTCTTTGAGTAAAGGAGGGTTAAACAGGTATAGATTATCGAACTTTGGCTAAACATTTCATTTTCCAGACATAACTTATGGCAGGAATGTCCAACAATGATATGATGATTGCATAGGGAAGATTTTATTAACAGTTACATCTCTGGGTGGAGTGTTAGTGTCACATATATTATTTTATATAAAATGGCACAATTTTATTTCAGGGTGCCTACCTGCAATACCTGAGCTGCATGCAGTACATCTCACAGTGTCTGCTCCAGGATGCAAGGAATAAAGGTAATCATAATGTGATAATTTCTGTCCTTCCTCAAAGTCTTCCTTGCAATCCAAATCAACTCGTAAGAAATGAAGAACAGAAAGTATGGCTATTTCTTCATGGAACGTTTGTTGATGATGTCTCAATAACTCAATGAATAACTGCAAATGTTTCAGGGCCGATTATGTATTTTTTTTTATTTTTTTGTAATCGGGCTGTCCATAACAAGAACAGAACAATATTTGTAATCACCCATAACAGCCCAGTATAGCTCACTTCATATGATCAATTATCTGGTATCTCAGAGAGAGGATTACAGTTTTGGGTTGGTTTATTTTTGGTGCTTGTGAACTACAAGAAAATGCTGGGAATTCATCCAATAAATTGTTACGCAATAAAGTCTGACTCTCTATAGGATTTAGTGAGCCAGCTCAAAATAAGTCTTGTCCCATATAAATGGCTGAAAACGCTTTTCTTGTGGGGTTGAAAATAAAAAGAAAATAAGTTTGCAGTTGTTTGATCACAGAAATTTTGTCGTGAAAGGATTTTTATTTTTTTTATTTTTTGCTTTAATGTAGAACTTGCAACTCATTCTTGATACAGTTTTCTCCAAAACCTGCGTGAAATAAAAGTTCAAACATTTTATAAGCCCTGTTGGAACTGTATGGAAAATTTGTTTAAATGGATATATTAAAGTTGTGGTGACAAGAAATGAATGTATTTACCAAAATGTGACATTAGGGGAAAAAAAAAGGAGATTGTGTGAACTAAGCACAAGTGTCAAGAACTATACTGTAAAAGTGGACATTTTCGCGTGAGTAATTTTTCACGCTCAGCCGGGTAAGATGAGTTTCGCAGGTTTTTAATTCCGCGGAATCAAGACATGAACTACTGAAACATGAAATGAGCGCGCTTTTGTTTTCGCACTGATTTCCGATTGCGCGAAAATTTCCACTTTTACAGTATATCAACTTCATTTTATTCCCTTGGTACAAGAATTATCAGTGTCTTAAGATGTCAACCACCCTCTGTCATAGAGATACTCTATAGATTTGCCATGTTACAATGTCTTTCAATTTCATGTATGAATTTTGACTGGAATACTGTTACATTGCAATTTAATGTGTATTTGCCATACAAAGACTGTCCCTGATAAAAAAAGGAGCCAGACTCTATGTAGAGATAATTACTTATAATCAAACTGGTTTCTTTGTCCTGAAATATGGTTGGAACAGATGAGTAAAAAAAACTTCATTGTCTTGGCCCTAGGGCAAGCACACAGTGAATTTAAATGAGGGTTGCATTTTGTAATGAATTTATATGGCTGAATGGGAGGTCCTCCATTTCTTACTATTGTTTATGTATTTTCTTTTCATTGTATATATATCTTATTTGAATACAGAAATAAAACAGCAACAACAACAAGGGAACAGGCCTATTCATTTTGACATTGAGTACCATTTCAGGATCATTTAAAGTTCTTTGCAGATTCTGCATATTTTCCTTCATATATTCTCTTACATCATTTTGTGTTTGTTTCTAACCTTCCCCGTGCTACAAAAGCTGCCCAGCCAGGGCCTGTCAGCCTGAAGACAAAAACAGCCTTAAGAATGGCCAAGCTAGCTCACCAGTGCAGTGAACGTGTGTCAGCAATAATGGCAAACATGGGTAAGGAGATCATTTACTGAGTATCTTTTGGCAGTGACGCCAACATTGAATCAATTTATATTACAGCGTTCAATTAATTTCTCTGATGTGCCATTACAGTGGGTAGTCCTCTGTGGGAAACTTTATCATATTAGATATGGATTGTTCCATGTACATGTATATATAGCCCAATGTAGTAATGGTGTGCAGTTAAGTGAATTTGATCATTTCATGATATGAGCAATACAAAATCACATTTCAAGTATAGCACTTGCATATGTGCCCTTTAAGTGAGGCTACTTTGCACAAGTAAGGTGTGCAGCATTTAGTCTGCAAGGAAGAGTTATAAAACTGTCGCCGACACATCTTGATCTCTGCAAGTAACTAATTCATGCAGTCAGAAGACTCTATTTGCATATTTCCAGCCCATGCAAAAAGCAGTCAACTGATACTTTTTAAAGTGATGAAAATCAATAGATTCTTTGTATACAATTGACAATGTATAATAAGGTACTTCTTAATCAGCCTCTTATTGCAACAACTGTCGTTTTGAGTCTCATATGTATTTAATGTGCTTTTTAACCTCTTTAACCCCTTTTCTGATTAGTTACTTTGCACTCTTCAACTGAGAAAAATCTGTTGCTAGGAAATTCATTGCATGCAACCACTAGCTTGTAGGCTTCCTAAACATAATGTTTTCTGGATCTTTTAACAAAGAGAATGAAAGTGAAACAGAAATGTCTCTTTCATTTAAAGTCTTGCTTTGATTATCATCGCGGGTCAAAGTACATAGATCTCTTGTATCAAGAAGTGGATGAAACAGTAGACAGTCTTCAATTGTTTTCTCATCCTATAAGCTGGTTGAGATAGTGCATAGTCTATGCAGAAGTCAAGGGTTGAGTGGTGTGACTGGAGGATGAAGAGGTTACTTTTGATGATGATAATGTCCATGCTGATTAAAGGCCATTATCACATATAAATATTTCCATCTCAGAAGATGGCTGGATAGCCCATATTCAGCTACGTTAAGCTGGTCTTCCATGGGGTCCAGTTGGATGTGAGGTGGGACCACTTCACCGGGTTAAACACCCTGCTCTTTGTGATGAATGAATGAAGCGGCATCTTTTACGTGCATGAGTTGTTACGCTCTCATACACGGGACCTCCATTTTATGTCCTATCCGAGGGACAGAGTGTTTTGCCTCTTGCTAGAGGGGACAGTATGCTTACACACAACATTGCTCAGTCCAGACTTGGGTTCGAACCCAGGCCGCGTGATCGTGAGGCAGACGCGCTACCACCTGAGCCAACTCACCACCCTTATCTAGCAGAACCAAGTGAAATTGACCCTTGAATGCATAATGTAAAAAAAACAGATCATTATTTTGATGATTACATGTGGTTCCATACTGTATACGCCATATATTTAGTGAGTCTAAATTTTCGCGAATCGGAACTTCGCGACGATTTCGCTAAGTGGTTGAATTTGCGATCGTGAAGTCCTGTACCGAATGGAGAAGTAATGTATTCGCGTACGTCACATTCATAGCTTGATCAGAGTCAATATTTTTGCGTGTTTTTAATTTTGCGAATAGCATCTGACTCCCAAAATTCGCGAAAATAAAAACCTCACAAAATATTCAGCATATATACAGTATTTTATGGATTGACTCTACTTCATAATGATTACCGGTGGCACCTGGTAAATTTCCCAACCCCATAAAAGTTCACCATCTCAGGGCAAAAAGATACAAAGTCAAACAGGGATGTTGTTCATATTTCTTTCAATCCAGCTCTTAGCTCCTGATGTTTAAATTCCATGCAGATAGTGATGGCTTTGTTCTTCATCAAAAAATTGAATTTCATTGTTCAAAAAGCTGTGTATAGTGGTCTGTGTATTTTTTTTTTTTGAACAATTGCACAAAAAAGTCTATCTCAAAGCCACTTCCATCTTAATTTCCCTTCATCCGTTCTGTTTAATAGCTGCAGACCTGCAAATATGGAAACATGTGACTGCCAGAATAACAGTGCGTTCAGTGCATTTCCTGATTTTAGAGTTAAAAGGGAAGTTCCACCCTAAGCATATTGCTAATATCAATTATGGTACATGTATGTACTGGCAGATTGCGTAGAATTCTTCTGGTATACTAATGAATGGTAATTCCTCTGCATCCATGGTGTGTGGAGAAATGTGAGCCAGGGATTGATTTATTACAATTCCACCAACAACCCGCCCTTGTCTCTGCTACAAAGTCCACTCCTTTACCATATAAAATCCATTGGTTATAGGTGATTACCATTTTAATTTAGTGCTTAATGCCTACCCTGAGCTGAGAGTTGATATTGACATGTAACCTTCGTGGAAACATCACTGATTTTTTTATTGCATCACTGGTCTTTAAATTCTGTATATTATTTTGCTTTGTACTTATCCTTGTAGTTATCATTGCATATTTGTTTTGTTTTTGTTTGTTTTATTGCAACAGAAGAGGGCTCTACTTCCACCACAAGCCTCATTGTGCCTGCGCCTCACTTCTCGTCAAACCTGAGCCCGTCTCCCCCTCCTCCTTTCCGACCCCCTTCATCCCAGCCCCCTCCATCTCACACTCAGCCCACCCAGCTCAGGGGCAGCAGCCCTCACATGATGCTGTCCTTGTCAGCATCCACTGGACGCATCAGCCCCTCCATGTTTCCATCAGTCCCTTCCACCTTGAGTCAGTCGGTGCCCACCCATGTGGCAGTGGTACGGCCCACCGTCCAGCATCCAGGCCAACAGAGCGGGACTGCTCCATCTTTCCAGCCTGCTGTGCAGAGGTATGATCTTCCCTGCATGATTTCTCTCCTCCCTTATTGTAAAAGCAAAACAAAAGCAAAGCAAAACAAAACAAAACAAAACAAAACAAAAACAAAAACAAAGCAATGTCTGGAAAATGTTGTTGTACTTACCAGACTATGATACCATATTTTATTTGTGGTGTAGAATATAAGAGACCTGAACAAGGTATGCTTGTAATTGATTTGTTTTCATTAAAGAAAATGAAAAAAAAAGTTCCGTTGCATAAGGATGCTACAATGTTATTTAACCCTTCTTCTGCCCAATCACATAGCTGTACAGCATGTAAAGAAAAATAGTCATCAAAAGTTTGATCGCAAAGAGTTGCAGTCTTGCCAAACACATGGATGATAATGAATGCTAAGAACTTTTGTTTAGCATATTAACCCTTGAAACAATACCTAACTGCATCCCCAACCAGACTTAATTAACTCTGCCTAATCCTCTTGATCGCTATCAGTGAAAGAAAGGAAGCTCGGATTAGTAACCATAAAAAAATGTCTGCTTGTGAGTCTGTGTGCATGTAATGCAATGGAAGAAAACGCTCCATGCGGCAGTGTACAGGGGATTGTACCAAAAGCTTCACCTAGCAGGCAAGGCATTGAAACCAGCACACACAGAAACTACTAATTGAAGTTTCAAGTAGGTGCCTCTGTACTTTGATCAGATAGCATCCATTCAGGGATAAGGAGGACAAAAAGTAAACAAAAGTAAAGATTTCCAGAGGTCACATTAAATGTCCATCCTTCTATAATTTTGGTTTGACATTAACCTGTTGAGGATTGACTGATTTTGCTACAACACACATTTCGCATAGACACCTGCCGGAGTATATTCGGGACTAGTCTTCACCGGGTTAGGATTTGAATAGTGTTACCCCTCGGTATTTTTGAGCAGTGCAAAGGTGAATGAGTCACAGTAGCTGCCTTTATTAACACTTTCTGAAAACAAGCTGTGGGATCTTATGCATTCTTCTACTGTAATCCACAAAGCTGTACAAAATCAATTGAAATTCAGCATCAAACTTCAGCAACTCATGTGTTGTTATTCATATCTAAAAGAGGGCAGCTAATATTTCCAAAGTAGTGTTCCACCGAAGTTTATCTACAAATGAGATTTCAAACTGCATATTGTACCAAACTAGTTTCAGCAAATCTTAATTTAGCATACCTGTGGTTTTTACAATGAAGAAAAACATAACTTTCTTTTCTTTTCGAAAGTTCTCTTTCATTTGGCATGAGTTTAAGCATCAAAATCAAAAGTTAAAGGTATATTTTGTTGAGTAAATATTACACTATGACCTTAGGTGGAAAGCTCTTTTTTTTCTCTTTGTTTTTATGTTTGTTTGTTTGTTTTTTCTCTTTCGTTGAGTCAGGCTGTTGCTCACATTGACATAAATGTAAATTTGAAGCACTGATGAAATCACTGCACAATTCTTCCATTAGTTTGCACACAAAAATGTTTTCTTTTGGATGAAAAAAAAAAAAAAAAATCAGCCAGAAATGGGATTCCATTTTGCGTCCTGTCTGTAAAGCATATTGTTTTGACCATGTTAGGCAAAGATGATAATAATCATGAGATTGATACAGCATATAGCTTCCTTTGCATTGCCTTGGAGCAGCCTCTAGAGGGCTCACTTCTGGAAGTCACACATGTAGATGTGACTTTGGGACTGGAAATAGTTTGTTAAGAGAAGATATCTTTGATTTTGAAAATTAGTATTTTTTCTTGAAGTTTGGTTGCTTGTTTTTTAATTTTGTTCTTTTTTTTTGTTGGGGGATCTGTTGTGTTTCTTGTAGGACCAGCTATTCTATTTTATGCTCTGGACTTTATGTCAGAAAAAAGAAGTTTAGCGCAGAGATGTAGATCATCAAGAAGATTACATTTCGTGATGAAAACCAGCTAGACCAGGATGCAGTCTGCCAAGTTTCAGAAACTCACATCATCCCTTTGCAGCAGTTGCTATTGTTTTTTATTGATAAATGATTTGTGTGTGTGTGTGTGTGTGTTCTTGTGGACAAAAGAGAGAGCACATCAGTATGTTCCAGTGGACCTTGCACTTCAAAGCCTCTTTTCTCAAGAGTAACATTCTCAGAATGCAGATATTATTTTTTTTTTTTGTCACTACTTCAACTAGTTGGAAACAAATTATGTTGGTGAGTTGTTCATATTACTTTAAATCTGAGGATTTCTTCTTTCAAAATCTGACTAAAACCTTAAACAAAAATCTATCTGGTGACTTTTAGTTGGTTTTTATGATGCAAATTCACATACAGGATGGCTCACAAGTCTGCCGCTGTTATCTAGGAGGACTCTGTGACTATACAAAAAAGCTATCCTGCCATGTCAGTAGTTTTTTGTGGTGCATTTTTAAAATACTTCCGTCTAAGTGATGGAAATTGTCTTTTATGAATGTCCATGTATATTTAGCTAGTAGTGTACACTGTAAATTCATTCTGTCAGTATCAGATGCTGCAGTATGGAAGACAGGTAGAGAGCATGAGCAACGTGTCCTGGGCCATGTTGCATGAAACTTAAAAAGACGCAATCAAACATAAGTCAGGTATCAACCAATCAGAATTGATTATTCTGCAACTTATATATTTGATTGTCTGACTTTGGTTGTATGCAACATGGCTGAGCTTTAAATCACATGATATTACATATACTGCTCCAGCAGCTCTTTGTTTCCCTAGACATGCAAATTCCCAAACCTTGTTGTTTTCCTGGGGATCTGCTGGAAGATAATGTAACAGGCATGCCAACACATGATCAGCAGTTTGTCAGCTGACTTTGATATGTCCATTTGCTCTATCCCCTGAAATTCAACCCCACCCCTCCCCCATATACACACACACGCACACATACACACACACACACACACACACACAACACACACCCATTTGAATGTAAAACATTTAGGAGATATCAGTTGTAAGTTGGTGGAGAGGGCATACAAAAAACCAGGATATTAGAGATAATTGGTGAAACTGATAGGTCGCAAAGTTTGCCTCAAGTTGAGAAACACTCTTAGGTCATCTTCTGAAAGTCACTTTCATTTCTGCAGAAAAGTGCATGCTGCCATGGCTTTGTTGGCATTCTTGGAAGTCCTTTTACATTCTGATGGAGAACTGTGGCTCATGACCTTTGATAAACATCCATCCTATGTTGGCGAGATATGTTGGAAGTGCACATAAATTTCCACGTCATGTTTTCTGATGATTGCATGCTGTGTAGTTGGAGTAACCAGGAGAAACCAAAATATGGCATCATTTTGCTCTCATTGTTGCAGCTTGAAAAAAGAAACACATGTAATGAAAAATTTGTAGATAAGAATTTAATGTAAAAGCCTTTCAAGTCCTCTGCAGATGAGAATATGTTTTATAGCAAAGAATGATGATATTAATGATGATTGCACTGTAAAATATTAGCTTTTGGACTCATGTCTGATTTACTGCAACTTATATTTTGATGATTCTGCTTGTCCACATGGTCTAGAACGTGATCAGAATATGTGGAAAAAACCCAGAAAAAATATCTATTTTCATCATTATTGTCTTTAAATGCTGAAAGTATACTTAACTTGAATATATTCATTACGTAATCATGTATTGATAAAATGAACAAAAAGAATAAGAAAATGTGTACATACAAAACTTTTCAGCAGGGTTATGTGTAGAAAGAGTGTATGGGTAACTGTTCATGCATGATTCTCAAGGAGTTGATTAGAGATGTATATCTTCGAGATTGTTCAGTGATGGCCATGCCCAAAGTTCTCTCCATCCATTGTGCCTTTGTCACTTTGTCACCCCTTCCTGTGAGAGAGGTGTGTGCACCTGTGATTCCTGCTTGCTCGTGGCTCGCGGCGGTGAATCATGCGGCACGCCAATCACCCTTCACCAATTCGTTTTTTCTCGGGGTCAGTTGCAAGTGAAAGATTGTTGAGGGAGTCGCTAGGTCTCGGTGGCCTGTCTGTCCATGTTCTAGTGTGTGGATTATGCCAGGATGGGAATTTAGCGTGATACTTACACCGTCTAGTCGTTTTAGCCCACCAAGTCACTGCTGGCACAACAGCTGTCCATGGTAGAGTTCAGGTATGCTGCAGTTTGCACTTTTTCTCTCTCTCTCTTCTCTCACTCTCTATTACAAGTCACTTCAAAATATAGTCTTCCTTACTTGATTGAATTGAAGATTTTTGCCATTTGAGCGTAGATGTCCAGTTTCTACATTTCTACATTTTTCCCCCTTGTCTTTGTGAGATAACAGAGTGAGTGCAATGCTGAAGTGATGGACTGCTTTCCTGTCATTGTTCTATGTCAGACACTTTGGCAAGATTGAATGCCAAGGCTGCACTTGCAACTGCCATGTTGCATTCGTGTGTTGTGTGGAACAAGCTGAATGGAATCTTCATTTTCAATCAGTGATTTTTGTAGTCTATGTTATTAGGGGGGTTCACACGTACACCAATTAGCGGGATACAAATCTCGAGATTTGTATCGCGATCGTCATCCCGAGTTTTTTGCACGTGTGGACAGAAAAAACCCGAAAATTAGCGGGATAAGCATCGCGATGCTAATCCCAAGAAATCTTGCGCTGGTTCGTCAATTAGCGGGATAATTGGCCCCGCGCTGGTACGTGTGAACGGTCGGGATTAGAATCCCAAGTTTTTATATCCCATCATGCAATGCGCACATCACGACAGCGAGGCCTCTGCGAAGAGGTCCTTCACCTCTTTGGAGCACAACAACAACAGCGCGCGAACCACACCACTGACGCGTAAAAGACAATGGACAAAGGTAAGTGCACGCAGGCAGTGATAGAGAAGGGCGCTGTGTGACCCAGTTTGCAGGCTTTGCTGTTATCTCTATCAACAGCGGGATAATTCGGTACGTGTGGACGCTCGCCAAATTAGCGGGATACCGATCGCGATCGCTATCCCGCTAATTTGGTACGTGTGGACACTCGCAAAAAAAACTCGGGATGTGCATCGCGATCGTCATCCCGATATTTTGTACGTGTGAACCCGGCTATTATGTCATTTATTGCTGTGTAATCAGTGGAGATTCTATACTGCTCCATAGAGTTTTATACTGAAAATTCGTTTCAAGAGAAATTGGCTAATTTTATTTGAAGTATCCCATATGCTAGAGTGTGTGGACTAGCAAGTTCAAATGACCACCTGATGGAAAAGTACCGACATAGATCTGAGAATATTGAGCTGGTAAAAACATTTTATTTCAGGAATTTGAGTCATTGAACTTGCATCATTAAAACTGGTTTTCTTTTTTTTTAAGTACTGCACTTATCTGTCATTAATATTCTTTTTGTATTAGTGAATAAAAGTAAATCTCAATGAAATATTTTTTTCCTTTGCATTTTCAAGGTTTTCTATTCATGAATTTACTTTCGATCTCCCTTCATAAGATTGAGCATGCTGAAGAGAATTGTATGTCTTGTACAGTTTAGCCTGGTGTAACTGAATATATAATCACTTTTTTTTCACAGTATTTTTACTCCGTTGTAATGTGGTAATAAGCAACATAAAGCACTAGTTTCCCTCCATGCTACTTTGTGTTGAGTTGCTAGTTTTGTTGCATCATCCTACAGACACCCTGGCCACATCTGCAACATGTGTATTATATTGTCAGCCATGTGCAGACTGTAGTTACTTTGTAATAATCAGTAATATTTGTCAGATTTATCAGATGTCTTTGGAAAGAATACAACATTTAATGTTGATACCTTTATGGATTTGTATGAATTTGATCAAAATGTAACAGGCTACATTAGGATGTTTTAAAAATTCAGTGTATATTTTCTTAGCTAAGGGATGAGACATGTTTTGAGAAAACATTTTTTTTTTTAAAGAATTAAGGTACATGTATTTCTAATGATATGCAACAAGCAGTCATCATTGCTACCCAACTGTGTATGCCAAAAACAAAAATCTTCAGAAAGTACTGATTCTAATGCCATGGAATATGTAGGATCATGTTAAAGTCTTTTTCTGCTACTAGCATACCTTCTGGTGAATTTATAAATGAATGATAACTGCATGGTCCCCCCTGGTCCACCCCCTGATGACTAGCAACAGTCTGTGAATGGTCCATATTGGGAACAAGATCCACATCTCTCTCCATTTCAAGAAAAGAAAGAGGAGAAACTGTAGATGATTATCTTAACCCATTGCGGACGGACTGATTCTCCTATAATCTGCATAGACACCTGCCCGAGTATTCTCGGGACTCGTCTTCAATGGGTTAAATGCTTTTCATATCCCCAAGTCATGGATGTCTTCTGTGTCAAACTGTCTTTAATAGGGATGATACCCTCGGTCCCCTGGAGAAGGCTTACCGTGAGAACCGGAGATTGATGGCTGCCTACCGAAGCAGACTGAGTCGGATGCAGACTGGCAAGAACAAAGCCATTGTGGTGAGCTTTGAACCCATCCCATACCAGAATTTAAAATTCCTGTATACTTTGCCTTGCTTCCATAGGGAGGGGGTTAATAACTAGTATTACTCTTCATCCACTTAACTACCCCTTCATATGATAAAGGACTCTCTTGTGTAATCATCTGTATGAGTCGTGATTGCTATAAATTTGTTTTGAGTTATGGATCTTAAATTAAAAACATAGAGCCCTTACAGATGAGAGAAAAGTCTGTCTTGTAGTTGTTATTATTATTATTATTATTATTATTATTATTATTATTATTATTATTATTATTATTATTATTATTATTATTATTATTATTATTATTATTATTATTATTGTTACTACTACTACTACTACTACTACTACTACTACTACTACCGGTACTACTACTACTGCTACTACTATTATTATTCATTCAACCAAATGAAAATGACAGTAACAGTTACATAACATACAATTATATGGAAATGGCACAGTTGACTTATAACACAAATAGTATGAACAGGGAAGCAACACATGGGCTAGGGCCCACAAAAGTAATTATTTTACATGTGAGCCCTCATGCAATGCATTCCCTTACACATATACAACGAAACACAGTCTACTGTATCAATACACTGGGCATGTTTATTTGAATTTTTTTTTTCAAAGTGTTTGTTTGCCGATGAATAGAGAAACAAAAATAAAATCAACATGCAGGAATGTTGCCAAGTCCTTGGGAATGAATCCAAAAACAAGTAGTCAACTTAAGTTCAACAAACTTTTGCTGACAGTGGCCATACTTGTTGAAGAAAGGTCATCAGACTCTTTCATGAATTTGTGTGTGTGTGTCAGTGAGTGTGTGCACATATGTCACTAATCTATGTCTGTTCTTTTTTGTATATCTTGTCTGTATTTATTTATCCATATATGTGTGCGTTGTGTTGTTTGTTGGTCTTGTGCATATAAAAGTGTATTTTCTGTGTCTTATGAAAGGAGGGTGGTGGGATGCAAAAGTTGGAATATATGTGATCAGACCTTTGACAAGTAACCATCACAGCATAGTAACAGTGAAACTCCACAATTTGTTACTGGTACGCACAACTTTAGACTTAGTTCTCTATCCATTACAAACCATACCAGCATCATCGTGGGGGTACTGTCATTAAATACCGATTTTCTGGTATTGTTTTTTTTTAAAGCTGAATGTAGCCCACCAAGCCAGAATCAAAGCAGAGTAATCTCCAAATGGGGACTTGTTGGCTACACTACCATAGACACCCATGAATGGAGTGTAGTTTTGAATAATGTCACGTGGGGTTTGCTGATCTCTCTAAGTGTGGTCGCACTTGTTCTTGATGTGAAGTATTTGATCTTTTACTTGATTTTTTTTAAATGAAAAGAACAATTTGTGTCCAGCAATGTGGAGTACTCTGAAGATAAGTTCGAACCATTCTGCATTGTCCTGATAACTTACACTGCCTGTTGCGGTGGCCCCTTACTCCAACGGATGCAACTCTTGCTTTGCTTCAAAGCCTGGAATTCTGGATTGATTTGCACACTTGGGATTCTCACTGAAGTACCCCTCCTGTGGAATGTTATTTAGACATAGCCACTGGGATTTGGACATATCAGGAGACTGTCAGAAATGGGGGATTCCTGTGATAACTATGTATATTATTACTTGTAAGACATATTATTACTTATTGTTGTTATTGTTTGTACTGTGATGCATTATAACTTTTGATTTTATCATTATTGTCATCATACACTTTTTACTTCACCACTTTTCAGGTTGAATTGTCATGTTGTTTGGTGTTAATGCTTTTAGTTGGAGAAACTGTCACATTTGTCATAAATTTGATGCAAAAGTTATAAAAAGTAGTACAGTTTTCCAGTATCTACTGAAACATTTATTTGTCGATTATGTAAGACCTGCAGTAGGGCTAACTGTAACTGGCCATACTATTTTGTGTTGGCTTCTATCGTCAAATGCATGCCAGCATGTTTTATCATGGATACTTTTCAGTTTCTGAATGAACACAAACGACTGCTAAATGTATGAATTGGTCACTACTTCTAACTCACAAATTATACAAAGTATATGACAAAAATCTAATTTCTCCAAGCAGAATCATGGTACTTTAACTTCGTATCTGGGAAATATATTGCTGAATTGAATCTGTAATTTGTAAAGTGATATTGAACACCATATATCTTACCAAGTTTTCATTGTCATTGATGGGGAAAAATGTGAAGGAGAAAGGAAATACAGTCCTTAATATCATTCAAAGATATGCAAGTAATTACCTCCTAAATTCCCATACTCACATACATGTGTAGGACAGTGCATAATATACTATAAGGATATGATGTGAAAGAGCCACAATAAGACATTGGTGCTGACTCATGCTAGCTGCCTGTACAAGGAGCATGATAACCGTGCAGTAGGTCATATACCGGTAACCGGCTGTAATATTAATAACTTCCTCCGCTGCATTGTTGCTGGTAAAGTTTGTCATTTATAGGTCATGCACATTTTTCTTAAGTACCACAGCAATTTTTTTCTTTTTTGTGGTGTGAATCTGTTGGTCTGTGAGAGAAATACATGTGGTATTTATAGTACCATTATATATGTTTATAAATATCCTTGAATATGAGATAGTTATCTTATACCTGGCATTCCTGTGCATGTATTTGTGTGTCTCTGTCTCATATAACAAAGACACTATAGGTCTCAAGCAGAGCTGGTTGAGACCTGTTTGTGTGCATGTTTGGCTGTAAAGCAATGTCTGTCTGTTGGTGTGTACACATTTGTTGACACTTCTTTACCTTACAGATGTATGGAATTCAAATCCTGCAATTCCCTTTCGCCTTACACTTGATATCAATACTGAATGAGACACAGAGAATTATAATTACACTGTACCAGTCTGACATGATCTGTCATGATGCTTTCTATTCTTGTCGTCTACAGAACCTAACATTCCAGCGTCGTTTGATGGAGAATATGGCCATTGCTAGAGCGAGAGAGGCCAGTGTATCCTTTCAAAACACTGTCGTACACATTTTCTTCCAGGGGTCTATGGGAAATGCGTGTTCTAGCAAAATCAGCCCGTCCTTGACGGGTTAAGAAATACATGGATAGTTTATGGAATGATGATGAAAATTAATGGAATTGTCAATGTATGATATAATGTTTAATTTTTTTTTTAAAGGGCAAAATAGACAAAGAGTTCGAGACATGAAAAGAAAATTAACAGACAAATTATGAAATTTGTGATTATATACCGATGTGTTGGCTCAGTGAGTAGAGCGGCTGCCCTCACAATCGGGAGGTCGTGGGTTCAAACCCCGGCCGCGTCATACCAAAAGACGTTAAAAGATGGGAGTTGCTGCTACCTTGTTTGCCGTTCAGCAGTTGAAAAGGTTAGAGCAACGTCGATCTGGCGCTGCTCAGTGGCTGCCGGGCCCACAATCAATTGGGCAAAAAGAATTTCCATTCTCGGACAATAAAATTTGGAGTTTATATCCAAAACAATTATTATTATTATTATTAGGAGTTTATATGACTGATAATCATGAAGTAAAGAGATTGCATACAGTGTAGGTAGGTGTCTTGGAAGGTGAGATTTGAAAAGTCCAGGATAGTCCAGGATAGTCCAGAATGAAAAATCAGTGTGCAATATCAGTTCCAGATGGTGTTTTTACTTGAAGATGAGAAAAAGAGATACCATTTATCAAAAGATTGTTGAGAAGTTTGGTCGAATAGAAGTTGGTAACAATCTCATCAGTATCATGAATTAACTGCATTAGGTGTTAATCATAAAATACTTAGTCAACCTCCTTCACAGTGAGCAAAAAGATGTGGAATCCTGTGTCATTCCGTGCTGTATAATATGATTCAGAAGTTTGCAAATGTCTGGGTATCTTTGCATTTTTCATTATCATGCAATGAAACAGCACTGAGCCAGCAGTAGGCATAGTCTTTAGTAGCTTGCTTCAATAAACATCCCCCATTTGAAAAGATGCATGTTACACAAAACTGTATGTGGGGTATGCATATATTGTTTTCATATATATAAGTGGTGACAGCTACTTTTCAGATATCAAATGTCATGGTCTTATGGGAATCTTCTTTTTTTATCAAGATATTT
Organism: Diadema setosum; assembly: GCF_964275005.1. Lineage (NCBI taxonomy): Eukaryota > Metazoa > Echinodermata > Echinoidea > Diadematoida > Diadematidae > Diadema > Diadema setosum. The sequence goes on along the minus strand of NC_092693.1, from coordinate 1,748,508 downwards.
GGATGGCTTTGCCATCTTTAAGGGCTGCAACCGTTGAACTCTACTAGGTTTCCTTAACCCAACAACTGCCAGCTTGCCAAGAAGATTAAGGAGAGGCAGCAGAGATTACATGAGCAGGCTGCCCAGCGGTTCTCATCCAGCGGTCAGCCAACCAAGGAGGAGATGGAGCTCAGAGTGATGTATGCAAACATCATGGAGTATGAGAGCATCAAGGTATAATAATCATCACACTCACCTGAGACGGTCTTTCTGATTCATTCATTTTGCTCTGTATTTCAGACATTTTTCTCTTCTATTATTGATATCCAATATCGTGAAAGGGGAAACATAGTTTTTTATTATTTAGTGATGGTGAATTCTGTAAGCGGATTGGTTAATCAACTATGCAATATATACCATATTACCTGAATTAGGTCATTGCCTTTGTTGTATTCATATTTTACATTGTTCATATTCATATGGATATGTGTGTGTGTGTGTAAGTGTGTGTGTTGGTGTGTGCATGTGTGTGTGTGTACGTTTGTGCAAGACATTGTGATTTGCTGAAGAGGTATAGGAGACTGCAAGTCATGCGAGTATACTTTTACTAAACAACTATTACCATTGAAGCAAATGAAATATGTGACAAATGTCTGCCTTCACCATCAAAATTTATCTGAATACTCCCCTTCTTCCCACTGTGCTTTCTCTGTGGTACAAATTATGTGTATTATCATTTTTTTGTTTGGTGAAACAGAATGTAAAATGATGAATGCTGTTCTCAATCCCCCCCCCCCCCTACACCAGACATGGCTCCAAGATTGGCGTCAACGTCTGCAGGAATCACCGCGTGACCTGAAGCTCATCCATGACCTGGTCACCGAGATCTTGTCGTCCGACGGCCACCCGCTGACCCAGCTCCTGAAGCGCTACCAGATCATTATCTACCACAAGATCATGCCTCTCATCCAGAAGGACCTGATGTCCATTGAAGAGATTGTGGTGCCCTACAAGGACATTGTCCCCCTCAAGCTCCAGGGTGAGCCACTCTACTCCCATCACTGTCACCAAGGGATGGTATCTTCTGATGTCCATAAAACATCACCTGTATCTTATGATACCAATGTTAACCCGTTGAGGACGGGCTGGCTTTGCCACAACACACATTTCCCATAGACCCTTACCCGAGTATAATCGCGACTCGTCCTCAATGGGTTAATTATATTATGTTGGATGGTGATGAATGGGATACCAGGGAATATTGCATGAGTTAGAGCCAGTACTGCACATAGCGAAGACGAATGCAATATTCCCTAGTATTTATGAAATGATATATCCAAATTAAAATACCCAATATAATCATTATAATATATAATCATTCTCTAGAGAAGACATAAATTGTAAAAAGTAGTTACTACTTCTACTAGAATTTGAAATAGACTGCACATATACTGTCATTAGCATGTTTAAAATCCACATTAAAAACAGGTCTTCCTCCGTAAACTGTAAAGGAAACACGGAAGTGCTTCAATTTTAGAACAAATTTTAATATTTCATAGTAAATCTAAATGAAGGTAGTGAAGTAGTTTGAAATATGTGGATACACTCATCAATTTAACGTGATTCAACCTAAAGATGTGCATTTTAATGTATAAAAACTGTGTATATATATATAAACTGTTTGATAAATTCTGTTGCTAGAGCCCAGAGCTGTTCCTGAGGATGGATTCACCACGCCTGATGAGCTGGACCAGAGTATGGATGAGATGCTGTCCAAGAGGTTGCATGCTCTGAGGGAGAACAGCACATCCAGCATGGAGAGTGAGGCGTCGGACTCCCGCCCATCCAGCCAGGCGGACAGCCTGCTCTTCTCTCCCACGGACATGAGCACTGATGCCTTGGATGAACTCCTCGCTGTGGAGGAGGAGAGTTTTATTCCTGTTGGAGATGAACAAAATGATGGAATCCTTAGGAAACCGGGAGAAACGGAGCCTCATGGTGAAAGGACTACAGAGAATGGCAAACATGAGTGTAATGGTGACTCAGAGAGTAGCACACCTGGCAAGGGATTGCAAAATGGAGTGTCCGCAGCAGACTCGGATGATGTTTTAAGAGACAGGACTGAAAGAAATGATGTTGCCCTTGGCAATGGTAGTGATGATGCAGCAGACGAAGGGGATGACAGTAACTCAGTGGTAGATACCATGAGAAAGATTGTGAGTGAAGTCAGAGAAGATATTGTGAAAGCTGTGGAAGATGGAGACAAATTGTGCCAAGATCTTGAAGAAGGAAAGGTCTCTTTAGGTGTAAGTGATGACAGTGGCGACGTTATAAATGATCAATCAACCTCAGCTGTCAAAGTCACAGAGAAAACTGACACCAATGGTGATGAGTGCGTAGACAGTGAAGTCAAAGATAGGACTAAGAAAACAGAAATCATTGACGACAGCGCTAAAAGGAATGGGAGTGATGGTCATTTGTCAGATAAATGTTTAAACAGTGGGAGCATAGAGGAGTCCTGCAGACCTGGCAATCAGGAGGGTGTCAGGCAAGATGAAAAGGAGAGTAGCAAAACTGCCCCAAACCAGGAATCTGTAACCACCAATGGTGACCACAGACAGAGTGTGAGGAATGGCAAAGATGTTGATGCTGGAGAGGTGGAGAGGGATGGAAATGATGAGGAATCAGAGCCAAAAAGAGAGGATGGGGATGAGCAGATTGCGGAGATGAAGGCTGAGGCTGTGAAGAGACACCTGGAAAACATCTCAAAGGATGTACTCATGTTCACCGGTACGTGGTCTGAGTGATGGTAACCCTCATTTCTTCAGGCCAATCTTGAGACCTTAGAACTTAAAGGGATGGTACAGTATTGGTGGAGATGAGAATTGGGCTTTTAACTTTTTGCGAGGTACCGAGAAAACACTTATGATATAGTACAGAGCATACCATTTTAAGAGGAATTCAAAGTTTATTTGATGAAAATCGGGTTTGGAATAACTGAAACATCCAAAAACAAAGTAAAACAAAGCGATCGTAATAAAGTGTGGGTCCCACACTTTACTAGAATCACTCTTTTTTGGATATCTCAGCCATTTCAAAACCAATTTTCATCAAATAAACGTTGAATTCCACATAGAATTACATGCTCTTTCATATTTCATAAGAGGTTTCTCATCATCTCACCAAAAAATGTTAGAAACCTGAAATTAGGTCTCAACCAAAACTATACGGTCCCTTTAAGAAGAGTTGCAAGCTCATTGCTGGCCTTGCAATAGTATTTCACAATTTATTTGTAATACTCGAAATTTGACCAAATTACTCTCAGGAAAGAAAACAGAAGATGTCTTTGTAATTAAGTGATAATTATATATTCATTCCCTTTCCATAAACTCACTTCCCATTTGACCTACCAGGGTTATTACTAGGCACATACTGGTCCTCTGCCAATTGCCACCCATATGTGGATTCTCATAGAACTGGGAGGGGGGTTGAAAAACAAAACAAAGACAGGAAAATTTGTTGTTTCCTGTTTGCATGTTTACCGATGACTTGGCATAAGTTCCCAGCGGAGTCAAAGTTTTGAATATTATTTTTGAAGCCATTTACTATTGCTACATGCAGTAATTTCCTGTGGAAAATTTTATGTACTGTTTTTTTTTTTTCTGTTTTGCTGTTGCTCTAGTGTATAGTATGCTGTATTTTCTTGTGCAATCTTAATCAGAGATAACACAAAGTGTGGTGCGAAAGTGTTCAATTGACAATTTACATAACAGTGTGGCAAATTCAAGTGCATATCGTCTGCCCCAGGCGATATGGGTGAAGAGGGTTCTCTTGTAGCATTAAAATGACATGTTAAATTATAGTCTCTCGTAGTCTATCCTAAAACTTCTGTCATTTTACTCAAAGTGCCTTCTGCCAATATGTCTCCATCCCAATTGGCTGGAATGTCACAAATTGTTTTGGGGTCCTTCTTTCACAATGCAGAGAGACTGCTGTCAATCCTTGTGGCTGTTTATGAACAGCTGAACAGCACCACAGCCAAGGAGCAGTGCATAGCAGTCATTGAGGTGTTCTTCTTCAGGGATATATGGCAGCCTCTCCTCATGCTATTCAGGTAAATGAGACGTTTGCCCAATTGTTATCATCTAATTTTGATATGTGGAGCTTATAAACATGAAATACAGGTGTGGTTGTTAAAGAGACCAATGGGAGAAGTTGGGCAGGAACCAATTTACACAATAATATGTTGTAATGTCGTTTGGAAATTAATGATGTTTTGTAATCATAAGTGGTTAAATTTTGAAGGAGAAATATGACCAAAAATGTCCTCAAATTATTCCTGTAGCATTACAATCCATTAACTGCTCAGTAAGTGTATATTTCACTCCATATCTTTTTAGCAAATCTGGAAGGCAAAAGCACACACAACATCAAAGCCAAAACTGCCTGGAGTCAGAGAGGCCTATTGAAAATTGTAGATAGTATCTTGTGAGACTATCCAGACCAAAATATCTGAAATCAGATCACCCTCTCAGATTCATCAAGTGTGTATGAATACTGTAAGATAAAAGAATAGTAAGTGCCTCAGTAAAAACAAGCAGTAAGCTTATTCAGCCTGATGTTTTTCTTTTAATAGTTTCAGAGTAAATAGGTTTGGAAGGACAGTATTTTTGTTTAGATAAAGTTTTGTACCAAAGCATATCACATTTTTTACTGCACTGCTATTTCCTGTTTGATTTTATCATCTACAAAAGTTAGCAATGTTTCTCAAGGTCTTTATATTTATATGATGTTTACTTCACATCCATGTTTGTCCACAAAATCACAGACGATTCAACTACAGCAAGGAGAAGTCAGCAGCCATCGCCATGACCAAGTACCAGCACGCCATGCCACAGCACATCGGAGTCCATGAGAAGTTCTGCCTGCTGCCGGAGGGCGCTGTTCAGGATGGCAGCCAGGCCTCTCAAGGTTACCCTTACCAGCCAGCAGTGGAGGAACTGTGCAAACTTCAAGGCTACACCTGCCCCCTTGAGAAACTAGAGTGTATTGGTATGCAGGATATGTTACTTGTATTTGATTTAACCCATTGTATTCTAGGATGCACCTGTTATGTGTATGAAAAGACTAATGGGGATAAACCATTTCTCTGGGGCAATGGATTAAAGGACAAGTTCACCTTCATATACATGTGAATTGAATGAATGCAACAATATTAGTAGAGCACATCAGTGAAAGTTTGGTGAAAATCGGACCATCTGTTCAATAGTTACAAATTTTTTAAGCATCTGCGCAGTCACTGCTGCATGAGAAGACTACTACAGTGTATGATGTCATATGTGTACAACAAAATAAAAAAATAAAAAGAGAATTTCACAAATCTTCATTTTTTGAATTGAGTGCCCATTTCTTTGACTTGTTACTGACATATGTTAAGGGTAATATTATTCCCCCTGCCTTCTGAAAGAGAGAAGTCAAGTGTTCTTTTGCTATGCGAGAAAAGTGAAAATAGTTGAATTTTCTTTAATCTTTCTTTATATCGTTGTACACATGTGACATCACAAGCTATAGTAGTCTTCTCATCCAGCCTTGAGTGAGCAAAAACTTTAAATGTTCATAACTTTTGAATGGATTGTCCAATTTTCCTCAAACTCTCACTGATGTGTTCTGCTAATATTGCTGCATTCAGTCAACCCACATGTCTATGAAGGTGAACTTGTCTTTTAATCACAATTCTTTGTGGAATTACTCTAAGACCATAAAAGCCCTAGCACAGAACTGGTTTGACTGTGAAACAAGACTCTCATGATCACTCGCAAGTACACTGTTTTTATTGTCAACACGGTATTCTCAAAGTAACAGTCCAGACAATATTAATAGACTTTAGATGGACCTATGAAATGCTGGCTGGGGAAATGACCCATGCTCCTCTTTCTCTAGTTTGCTCATTTACAGTCACTGCTAGGCTTCATTCCATGTTTAGTTTGACAAAAACATAATTTCAATCAAGGGCTTTTCTATTCTACTAGACTTTTGTTGTGACTATTATGATACAGTCTCAAACAGACTTGGCAGAATGTAAATGTTGGTACCATCCCAATATGGGGTAGAGTCCAGACAAACACAAATTTTTTTTTTTACACCTTTCATTGATCAGGAGATTTGGTTTTTTTGTTTTTGTTTTTTTGTTTAAAATCAGAAGTTCCGCATGTGTCCCGGGTTCAAGAATCTCAGTCCTTGTGTGGCTTTTTTGGTGTCCTATGTTTTCATGTGCGTAGTTTCTGTATAAAAAGAATCTTGCGCTGAAATGAACACACACACACTAACAACAACACACCTCAGCCGTCTGACATATAATGAGTTATATTAGAAAGAAAAAATCTGCTGCTATGGTATGATTGATCATCTCTCATAGAATGTCTTGTACTTACATTGTGTTTTCATTCTGTTACTAGTGCGGGTGTCAAAGGTCATCATAGAGTGTGTTGGGGACTTCTTTGAGAGTCAAGGCAAGCCAAGGCAGAGCCCGGAAACTTCAGTGTGAGTGTCAAAATATTGGAATACTTGCAGTGTAAAAAATGGTGAAAAAACAACTGAAAGTAGGAAGGTACCTCAAATGGTTTAGACTTTAAATTAAAAAAATCTCTTATGGTTTAGACTTTCAATAAAAACCTCTTATGGTTTAGACTTTCAATAAAAAAAAAAATATCTTATGGTTTAGACTTTCAATAAAAACCTCTTTTGGTTTAGACTTTCAATAAAAACCTCTTATGGTTTAGACTTTTAATAAAAAAATTGACATCTGATAGTCACCTCTTCAGGGTATTAAGTGGGCATTACTGTAAAAGTGAACATTACATGGTGTGGACATTTTTGTGTGTTTCGGGTGACAAGAAACTAGTGTAAAAATGAAGGCATAGAAATATTTTTGCCTGTTATATGTAACATTCATTTTATGTTTTGATTCTGCTGAATTAAAAACACATGAAATTTATCTTGCCTGGCCAAGTGCGAAAAATTACTCGCGCAAACATATTTACTTTTACAGTAGTTATAACAATATGACAAAGGATTTTTTTCATATTTCAGTTCTTATTTCCAGGTAGAAAGCTTTATATAGGAGGTTACTGGTGGAGTTGAAAATAGATATGTCATTTTTTTTGAATTTCCAAGCCCACTGAAATATTTTCGATGTGTTTTATTGTGAAGAGACTTCAACGCTTTTGTGAATGTGAGTGTGGTCCTGAAAAATACATACTCAATCTCGATGTTTCAGCAAACATCTTCTTACTGTCCCCAGGAGTAGAGGTTTGCCGAAACGTTGAGACTGAGTGGGTCCTTTTCTGGACCACACTCACATCCAAGAAAGAATACATGTTGCACCATGAAACATTCTACCACCAAGGAAACCCTCGGAGAATATAAATTTCAACACCATTAACTCTGTATACAAGTGAATTGTCAAAGCAAAAATAAATTTCTGTGACAATCACAGCTTTACAAAACCAAGGAGTAGTGGTCATCTTAAACTCATGTTTTCATTTAGAACTTTTTTTTTGTTGAAAATTTTGAACAATGAATTCTTTGGTATACGTGTATGACTGTATTCTCAAAGTCAGTCCACTAACAGTTGGTTTCACTGATATTTCTTGACTGTTGCCATGCTCAGTGGCTGTGATGATCTTCTCCCAATCCTGAGTTACGTCATCATCAAGTCAGCCATGCCTCAGTTTGTCTCAGAGTGCAATGCCATGGAGGAATTCATTCACGAGGGGTGAGTTTTCCGTATTACTGAAAGCAAGTCTTTTTGCCCAGCCATGTGCAATGTCCAACACCATTCTTTTCTTGACAGATGGATTTGGCCATTACTTTATTTTAGGCATGTTGCCATGCACAATATCAAATACCACCATGATTGTGAAGGGTGAGTTAAAACTTCAAAGACAGCCAATCAACATTTTTGCCTCCCCATGCAAAACATCAAACACCATTACATTCATGGGGCAAGTTCAGACTTCACTAGACATCACATATTTCTAAATTGCTATGTAAATATCAAGCAAAAGTGTAAGCTTTATATTAGCACTGTTCAGAATCTGCCTTTCTATGACTTTCTTGGCAACTGTGATATTGTTGTCATGGCGACACACTCATTTTTCTTGGTCTTTCCTGGCACAGCTATTTATTTGGAGAGGAAGGATACTGCCTGACGACTTGCCAAACAGCTCTCAGCTATGTCCTGAAGCTAGGGAGCACGGAGGATCAGCCCAGCTGAGAGGAGACTGACATGATGAAAGATCCATGCCAGTGGTAGGCCAAGATTTGTTCCATCTCGGGTAAAAAAGAAAAGAAAGTTGGATCTTAATGGAATAATGAGTTGACCTCAGTGAAGAGAAAATGTAATCACTGCGAATTCTAATATGCAGCGGGAACAAGAGGACAGATCATACAGAGCGGCAGTTGCCAACGACGGGAAATATCAAATCATGGAGCCTGGGGGTATAAGTCTTATGGTGCTTGGACACTATTCCAAGTTGTGTCTGACTGAATCATCTTGTACTTTGTTTTCTTCTTCTTCTTCTTCTTTTTGTTTGTAAGACTAGGTATGGGTTATGATCTGTACCATATGTGAGTATATGCAATGTGCTTGCAAAAAGGTAATTGGGACAGTACTCTTACAGCTTATAGATATGATATACAGTAGTGTTTGTAGGTAGAAAAACAACAACAATGCTGTATCGAAAAGCAAAATAAGGTGAGGAAAATGTGCAGAAAAGATTGAAGCAGGAAATGAAATATGTAGTTACAAGGAGGATGAGAGAATGAGCAAATAGAGGAGATAAACAGGAAAGAAATATGATCAGCCTGTGAGGGAACAATTATTTTAATTTAGACACAAGAAAACTCTAGAGCAAAACATGAGTGTTACTATTACATTCTCATGTATTTGATGTAGTTCTACACAAAGAAATTAGATGGGTCAGTAGATGTCAAATATATATGGAATAATGAATGCCTACAAGATACAGTGCACTCCTGTTACAACGAACACGGTTATAATGAAATTCTGGTTACAACAAAGTAAAAATTCAGGCTGCAACATTATCCGCTCTATGTTTTTTATGTTATAATGAAATTTCGATATAACAAACGAAAATTGTCGGTCCCAAGAACTTCATTATAATGGGAGTCCACTGTATCGCAAACTCGCCAATATTCCTGCTGCATAGTATATCATAAAAGCAAACAAAACCAAGTTATCTGACTTGGTAAGATAACAGATAGCTGCTGCTAAAGTCTGCCTAATATCACTGCTTGCTTTTGCTTCTCAATGCTCAATCTGGCCTTTGATTGCTTTAATTCTTGTGTAATCACCATGGTGAGTGCAAGATCCTTTGCTAACCAATGCCGTCACATTATAGATAGCAAAACTTGCCCATCAAGTCATGTTGCCATGTGTTCCTGGTTTCCTGTGAACGAATCCAGTGTCAAGTTTATGATACCATCATGAAAAGTTCTGCGTTTCAGATTTTGAGCTGCTGTAGATACAAATTGCCATCATGTCAATTGATCTTTTGGAGGGGGGGATTTAGTTTAGTTCTAGTATCAGAAACAGTTGCACTCCATCTCGATTTTGTTCCTGTAATCGAGATATTTACTAGCAGATCTCCAAAATGAATGGATTTGTGTTTCTAATCAAAGACCAAAGTTGCCGTTGAATACACAGATCAACACTTTCACCCTTGTAGATGCCTTTATTAAGTTGTCAGTGTTGTATCATGTAGATTCATATCCTTTCTTGATATCTGTACATCATAGCAAAATAATCTGTTGCTCTTTCTCTATACCTATGACAGAGCTCAACACTAACTTTTTTCTGTGGTGGCCTGTTCAGACCACTAAAATCTTTGAATCTGAAATTTTCATGGCCTGAAAAAATATGTAGTGGCCCAAAATTAAAGAAAATATATAAAAATTTGTTTTGAATTTTAGCTGCCTGATTGGGCCACCAAAAGATAGCCTCTTTGGAAATTTGGTGGCCTGATGTACGTTCCCTGACGTACCCTGCGTAAGATTATATCAATAGGTTGGTAGTTTCTATGTTATTTTCAAGATTTAGCAAACCTGCTTTGCCACAGAGAGTATGATTATCTTGTCATGTTAGATTTGATAGTTTGACAAGTGAATGTTAGAATAGAGGATGGTAGTTTAAGCTGTTGTAGTAAGGAGGTTGAACTGGACATTTTTGTCTGTAACAAGGCATGAAGCACACAGATTTTCCAGTCCTTAGGAGGCTTTGATTTTAAGCAAAAGCAAAGAATGGTTAAGGGTCAGTCTCCTTGTTTCATAATACCAAAAAGTGACTAATTTTTAAGGAAAAACAGAACAAAACCTTACTTGAGCATCTGCAAAATTATTGTGAAAGAGTTGTGTGCCTTGCTGTGTGTATGAATGGATGGAAGGGTCATGCTAAGTAATGATGGCATTAGCCACAGCTATAGTTCATTATGATGGGAAATTTCTTCAGTGAATGTCAAGGTAGTAGCATTACATTCTCTGAAGTAATTGTATTGAATACAGATATTTGAACCCCAAGAACTGTTACAAAATTTGAAAGGGATTGCCACAGATAGAAATATCACATTGAGAGTAACGCTGCCATGATATGGAGACTGTGTTGTCTTTCATATCATGCTCTGTAAGGGTAGTTCTTTTACTTCCTTACATGTACCAGAATAATGTGTACCTTAATACTCTACTCAAACAAGGACATGATATTCACTAAGCATTTGTGATAGCCATTACCAGACATGTGCTGTATCACATTATTCAGTAACTCCTTGAAGGAAGGCTACTGCCCCACTGCCACATTCAACTTCCTTGATATTTTGCCAAGAATTGACACTTTTTTGACTCATTGCCAGGAAGTTCCTATTACTCATTAGTGACTTTATTGCACTGAAGTGACTGCTTGTATTCAAAATTTTGCTCCTCCTTTTCCTCAAAATTTGGAAATTTGCACCTACAGCCATCAATGCTTCGTCCTGTACAGGGAAACCCATTATAATGAGCTCACTTGCAATGTGGTACCACTTTTAAAGAGGTGAATTTGGCAGTCCTGATTTTCTGTTGCTGTGTTAAGCTGATCTCGTTTAGTATGTTTACAAAAAGGCACCACATGTATCGAAGTAAAATCACTGGTCCAGACAACCTCATTATAACAGAGTTTCCCTGTACAATGCTAGCCACGTGTACAAGTGATAAACTGAAACAAAATTGAACATTTGTGTAAGCATGTATACGATGGTTGAGAGTGGATCAGACATTGAAGAGAAAAGAGATTAATACATGAGAGTCTTGAAGGCTAGAGTGATGGTAATATTTTATTTGGTGCAGAAAACAACATATTGGTATTACAAAGCTTATTATTTACCCTTGCCACATGCTTTTTAACCTTGCTACAAATGCTGCTACCATATGTTAGAATGTGCTCTTCTTCAAGTACAGTCAACCTTGCCAAAGTTGACCTTATACAAGTCAAAAAAATGAAATAACCAAGTCAAAGACAATTTTATGCAGATGGATAAAAACATGTTAATTCTGTTGTGTAAGTCCAATGGTCCCTTTTGCTTTGACTTAGGCGAGGTTGACTGTACAGGTATTCCACCCTTATACTGTCTAATCCAAATGTGTATTGTTTCCTTATATGTTTCATCCTGTGGCTGTGTCTGATTGAATGTGATATGTATGTAGCAATACAATACGTACAGTGTAACAATGCTTTTTTTTAAACTCATTTATCACAATTATTGGACTGAAATATTGAAAATTGGAGGTCAACTCAAGAGAACATCTATGAGACTTGACTCCCTGTTCTTTTTAAAGTGATATATTGAAGAGTATGTTGATGTAGCTGTATGAATTGCTCTGTGGTTCTTTACATACATGTCATGTATTTCACATTTCTTTGTTGAATTCAGCATTCCTGTGCAATAAATGAATGAAATGACTAACTCCGATGTTGATGCATTTCTGTTTTCTTGTTAATACTTGTGCAGACTTGAAACTTTCTAAAGTTGGAGTATAAGTAAGAAAGCAGGATAGCAACACCACAGTATAAACTCAAATTCATTGCAACTAATACCTGTAGTACATATTATATACCTCATATATAGATTCCTCTCATCTGATTGGTTAAAAGTGGAGTCATGAAAATAGCTGTGCCCCATTTTTGATCAAAATGACGTCATGATTTACTGTGCCCGGGGCATAGAATCAACTGTGCCCTGTAAATAGGTTTGGATACAGTCGCAACCCCGTACACATAGATCACTCATATGTACGCACCAATAATACGACCGCCGCACTGTCGATCAGCGTTGATTACGAGTGCTGTAAAAGAGACTAGAATCTATATTTTCGGTATCTATATTTCGGAAGCTATATTTTTGGTATATAAAACAAATAATGACAGCTTGATATTCGGGGCATAGTTAAGATTATGTAGGCCCTCGGTGATGTGAAAACTGTAACTATGCCCTCGGCTTCGCTTCGGGAATAGTTATGGTTTTCACATCACCTTGGGCCCATAATTTTAACTGTGCCTCTCATAGCAGTCATTATTTGTATACTGCTACTGTGCAGTGAACTGCGATTTTTATCAATTCATGGAACCAGTAACATTACTTTCTTTTTCTTTATTTGTCACTTTTGTGTGAGTTTCTCTTTTTTGTTGTTGTAGGGATTACATTTTTATTAATAGAAAATATGACTTGTAAGACCACACACCTACTTGTTGGGTTTTTGTTGAGAAATAAAATTAAAAATGTCTACGTGAGTATTCTCAATCAAAGTAGTCCACAAGTGTAAAGTCCCTAGGTTGATTGACATCTTTTGGTAATATTTTAACGTGAGATATACATGAATGTTACCAAATTTAAGAATGAACGATATAAGAAACATTCTAAGACACTAGAGTATGTGTTTCTTCATTTTATGGCAGTGTGTACATGAGAAAAGGAAAATGAGAGAGAAATAGCAGTTGGATCAACTAACTAAAGCACTGGAAATGAGTGAAGGGGCAGTTATTGTAATAAGCAGATGGGGGGGGGGGGGGAGGTACTTTAGGATCTGATGGAAGTTATGTGTCCAACTATACTGATAGGTTCCCGATCCAACGCTTCAATGTCAAATTTTCCCCCGAGTCATAGATTTGAGGCACAATGCTGCCATCAACGTTGATTACGCAAAAACTCTCGGGATTCTGCGGTACTCGCGGACGTGACCGATCAGTACCGATCAAATGGAGAGGTAACGAATTCTGTGAGGTACTAGTACATGTTTGTCGGGTACATGTACATACAGACTTGCTGATTGTAATTCTCTTTTTACACGAGAATTCCTTCTTTATCCGGTACTCGCGGACGTGGCCGATCAGTACCTTTTCCCTAGAGGGTGTAGCGCCTAGCTGATGGAGAGGTAACGATCAATTCTGTGAGGTACATGTTTGTCGGGTACATGTACGTACAGACTTGCTGATTGTAATTCACTTTTTACCCGAGAATTCTTCCTTTATCCAGAAGAATGCAAGGAATTAATAATAGTTCGTTTGTTTTTACGAAATGTCCTTTCATAGGATAGGCGAACATATTCAAATGAGGGCTTATTATATCTTACATGCCTCCATTTTAAACAAAATTAAGCCTTCCCTGGTAATGAGAAATAGTCGGGTGCCAGAGGCTGAACCTTTTTTTTTACGAAGAAGTTTTTCCCCACTGTATTTTGAGGGTGCTGAATCCGAAAATCTGCCAAAGTGAGCTTTCGACTGATTCGTCAATTATGTTATGGTTTGAATGCATGAAAGGTGAAATGTTGCGGGTCTGATGTGCTTGCTGAGTTTGGAATTCGAAAAGAATGGGTGCATTGTACGTGGTGTGTGGTTGCTGCAGTGGTTTCGTTGTTGGGTTTGTGATGGTGTGTGGTAGCTGATCGACGTTTGGTTTGAATGTTGAAATTATGTGACTTTTTGGTTTGAATGCATGAAAGGTGAAATGTTGCGGGTCTGATGTGCTTGCTGAGTTTGGAATTCGAAAAGAATGGGTGCATTGTACGTGGTGTGTGGTTGCTGCAGTGGTTTCGTTGTTGGGTTTGTGATGGTGTGTGGTAGCTGATCGACGTTTGGTTTGAATGTTGAAACTCCTCTTGTAAAGGTGAAATGTTGCGGGTCTGACGTGCTTGCTGAGTTTGGAATTCGAAAAGAATGGATGCATTGTACGTGGTGTGTGGTTGCTGCAGTGGTTTCGTTGTTGGGTTTGTGATGGTGTGTGGTAGCTGATCGACGTTTGGTTTAAATGTTGAAACTCCTCTTGTTCTGATGACATCATTAGGGGTTGGGTTGGAGCTCGTCTTGTGGATGATGTGGGTGGTGGTGGTGGCGTGGTGTGTGGTTGCTGCAGTGGTTTCATTGTTGGGTTTGTGATGGTGTGTGGTAGCTGATCGACGTTTGGTTTAAATGTTGGAGCTCGTCTTGTGGATGGTGGTGGTGGCGTGTTGTTTGTTGGTATGATGGGTGTGTCTCACGGGACTCTGCGTAGGTTCTGCGGTGTATTTGCGTGAGGGGCTTGAGCTGCACGTCCACTCATGGCGACCATTAGGGAGAATTCCGCCCGACCATCCGGGGGTTGCATCTCTTTTATTGACTCTGGGTGTTCTGCATGAATGATTTTTGAGTAGCCTAGACTTCTCTTACCAGCCGCTTTTTCAAAAATCTAGAGAGCGCAGTGTCCAACAATTCGAGTAGCCTAGTCTTTTCTTGCCAGCCGCTTTCATTAAAATCTTGAGAGGATAGCATCAAAAACAGCTCAATCACATTATGTTGGGTGATGTGAAAAAGACTTGTGAGTGGAGACTAAACCCTTTATTGTCCGGATCAAGTGCTTTCAATGTAGCTACAATGAGATAAAAAGAATTAACTCCCACGAAACCGCAATCCCACAGCTCCAGTGATTCTGTCATAGCCTACATGTATAACAGGGAGTGAATAATGCCGGCAGTTTGAATAGACCTGTCGGTAGACCTTGCCCGTCACTGAACAGGAACTTTGATACCTACTAATCTTCCAGTGTGATCGAGGATTGAAGTTCAAAAGACTGGAGTAGACAATGGATAATGCAATCAGTTTTCTATAAGGATTGTGTAAAAGTGCCACGGTTTAGTATCAAGGCTTTTTGTCCTAGGGCAGGCATAAGCGCAAAATGTAAAGAGTATAGAAGTGTCACACCCCACCCCTACACTAAGCGCACACAAAGCAAGCTTCAAGTTGCTCCTCTCTTATATACGGCATTCAATATTATTTTGTAAGTTTGAGATCTAATGTACACCTCAAACAAAAACTGTTAGCATGATGAGTTCTCATTATGTTCATTAGAATACAGTGTCTGGACTGTTGGTGCCTAATTATCTGCTTTAATACATACTTTTCCTTTTCCTAACACTAGTGACTCTCCCGTGAACTCTTTGACACATCATTTTCGATCAGAAATGGAATCATATTTTCATTTATTCAAGCATTAAAAAAAAAAAAACATATAGCTATTATGGAAATGTCCATGTAGATATACCAGCACAATCGTGATAAGATTTGTTTGTTTGTTCTTTTAAAGTGGTTTTGGCATTTATGACTATGTAGACGTGTTTTACCATTGCATGTACAACATTACAGCACACACAGAATTTCAAATTTTAGCGGCCATTTTGGCAATCATTAAATAATTGATGGCCATCTTGAATATCTCAAAATCTTCAATGTGCAAACGTTTTATAGTCCAGATTGATTCGGATTCAGCACCTTCGAAAACGGGTAAAACCATCTAAAAATATCAGGCGGACGATAAAACACGGTTAGGCCCAAAATCTGTCTTTGGCAACCAGGCTATTGTGTTGCGCGTAGCTGACAGTGGTAAGTGCTAGGGTACAAGCAAACCTATCCGGTGCCATGACTAGTTCTTCATATTCATACAGTATCGTGATGATAGTATTACACGCATTGTGACCGTAACCATTGGTAACCACGCCGTTCATCAACAACAACAACAACCAAAAAAAAATCTATCCCTGTATTGAACTTCGGCATATTCATAAAATGCTGGAGTTGGCGCAAGACATAAGTTGTGAATAGCAAAAGTTTATCATTTTCCCTTCGATAATTCAGTCATACTGTAAATCAGCAGTGAAATGACATATGAACAACAATTTCATTTAGACATGTATCGTCATGACAAGTATCAATCGTCATATTGCTTTCTTACCACTCGGGTTAGAATCTTAGATTTGTTAGATTATGCAGATTTTAAATAGTAAATACGAAGCAAATTCATATATGGTTTCTTACAACTCTTGAATTCAACGGACTCCAATTCCTTTAAATATACCAACGATTATTACTAAAACACCTGTACATAAATACATACTAAACTAGTACAAAAATATATATCTGAATCATTCATTTTGTATCTCTCTCTATCTCTCTAATAATAATAAAAATAATAATAAAAATAATAAAACAAACTTGAATGATATACTGCTTACTCATCAATTATCTAGGGATCCACGTCCTACAAGCTTAGCTTTTTTGTGGATCGCTATTTTCCAAAATTGAAGTTATTTTCTGAAAGCTCGCGAAGTATACATGTATACGCATCGTTCCTTCTGATTATTGTACATATGTTGATGTATATAATTTATTTCGTATATTACATGAACCTTTTGTAAAAGTGTAGACAATATCATTTTATGATATGTATACTTTGCATTACGTTTTGATTTTCTTTGATTGGAAATAAACTATGATTGAACTTGAACTTGAACTCTCTATATCATATATTTGTGTATATATATATATATATATATTATTATTATTATCATTATTATTATCATCATTATTACTATTGTATATATATATATATATATATATATATATATATATATATATATATATATATATATATACATATACACACAATATATAATGTACACACACACACACACACACATATAAAATATATATATGTTTATGTTTATATTCATAAGGGGGGAACGTTTATGTTTATATTCATAAGGGGGAACAGAGTTCAGCGCAGTCTTCATTTACCTGGAGCTATAGCTTGAAGGAATATAATTGCTAGGAAAACTGAGGAAAGGTGGATTTCACCTAATCCTCTCAAATTGAATGTCGCCCAACGCGTGGTCCATGGACGAAAAACAGGGTGTAATAGGGCTACCCGGTAAGGAGAGCTGGGCGTATTAATAGGCAATGCTATCGATCGAAAGAAAAAAAAAATCTTTTCTGTGGTTGGTGACCCATCCCTTCACATCCCTCTCTCTCTCTCCATCCCCCCTCCTCTCTCTCTCTCCCATATATTTCTTATTGGTATCTCTTCATATCTGCTTCTCTTCCATCTCTTTCTTTTCCTTTTCTATCTCATTATCATTTTGATTTTCGTATTCCTCCTCCTTACTCTTTTTCCCCGTCTCTCCATTTCTATTTCACGACGAACTCCATCACTTTATTGGTTCTTCTCCCCTCAGCCTTGAGCCGATCTTCAACAGGTTTTACGGGGATTTGGTCAACCGATATAGCCACAAGTACAGGCGACCGGGCGCGGTAAGCCGGCAGAAAATATGCAATAACCGTCCGTCCATACACAGCCTGTCATACGCGCACCTCATAATTCACAAAATCTCGTTCCGGTTTAGATAGAGCTTGGACAATCTCGTTACCAATGGTGCGTCAACACACCAATAACTTGCACCAATCGCATTTTTTCTATACACTTTCTACACTTCTTAATCTTAATTCTCTAGTTTCATCTACGTAATGTTGCGCTGAAACTTAATCGTATTTGTGGTATTACTGCAGGTCCTTTAGGGCTGTGCGTTAGAGCATTACGTGGAGTATCGTCAGCAATTATTAATATTATCATTTTCCAAACGCCGTGTCCGCAGTATTTTGCACTAACGCACTTAAAAAATACTTATGTAGCCAAGCTATCAATATCTGGGTCCGGTATGTCCTTATCATAATGTTCGAGTCACAGGGCGCCTTTGCACAGTTTTGTTGTTGTTGCACGAGGCAATCACAATAGCCGGGTTCACACGTACACCAATTAGCGGGATACAAATCTCGAGATTTGCATCGCGATCGTCATCCCGCTAATTTGTACGTGTGAACCCGGCTAGTGTCGTAGTGAGCAGTGTCAGGTACAGCCCCTGAACAATTGGTTGTTTTTTTTTTTAAGTGACAGAAGATTTCTAAACATTCAAGGGACCTTGTTTAACATAAAAGCGAGTTGGATTACATAAATGGATGATATCTAGCTTGACAATATATTACCATTTTGTTTCGATGGTTTAGATTCGGGAACCATTGCTTTCTGCGAACTGGTGTATTCTGCTGAAACAGATATTTAGAACAATTGATATCTTCGCTATCTTATGCAATAGCAGCGATAGCAATCACGTCCACTCCCAAGCTGCATTCACGGGGAACTTCATTGTATGTTCACAAGCTCACACTGATAGAAAATAGGTAAACAAAACAAAACAAGGGTTAGTCAAACACGCAGAACATCGATTTTAGGTTAGTTTTTGCATACATAATGAGAATCTTTTGGTATTATGTCATCTATCTATAAACTGAGTAACTCTCCCCGTTGAAAGTTCACCATGGCTAAAACATTGCAATTCCAGAAAATATTTAACGAATGCTACATTTTCAATCTTTTGAATTCATTTCAAAGAAGGTAGTTTACTGAAGATTTCGAACAATCCGTTTAGGGACTGTTGATGATGTGACATCGCTTCATTTAGTCTACACAAGTGACACTGACTTTTTTGAAAACATGAAAACTGTCAATTAACTTTAAAAGATGTTGTCTACTTTACTTTAAAAAATGCTGTCTACTTTGATGCAAGGTTCACATTCACTTCATTTGTTTCGTTTAACTTCTGTCTATATCTAAAGTGAATATGGATCTGGGTTAATTAAATGAGTTTTCTTTTGGTTGGTGTGGGGGCGTTTCAGTTTTTGTTTTTTTTTAACTATACCTACAAAAAGCAAAGCACACACATGCAGGACCTGATGTGAATAGAAAACAAAGTAACTCCGCCGAAAAATATGAAATGTCCTCTCACATCTTCTCCCCCCCCCCCTCCCCCTCCCCCCCCCCCTCCCCCCCCCCCTCCCCCCCCCCCCCCTTCATCTTGCTCCCCCTCTCTCTTGCTGTACATCAATAACCCACTGTTATTACCTTTTCGGCCAATTTTCAACAGGTTTAGCGCTGTTGCCAGATAAGGTACAGAGTTATATCTCCATGGATGTCTCCGACACAAGGCGAGAATAAAAAATGCAATAACATTCCCCGCCAGCGCTCATATCTCCCGCACAGCTCGCGCTTTGGCGGTTTATACCAGCATATTGTCTTTCCACACGTCGAAACCCAACAAAACAATAGCGTGCCATCATTTTCGAACAAATCCCTTTCATCTTCATATATAACTTCATCAACAATATTCCGGCCTTGTGATGAAATGTCATCTTCTTCCCCTTTCATTCGGCCGTTGAAGGACAACACCAACAATTTAGAATATGGTTATTCGTGAACACCTACAGAAATTTTGTTTTCGATGTCGGTTTCCATCTCGATATATTCAGTGTCTATATTTTCGTCCTATTTCATCTTTGGCTGGTGTCATAATATTGAAGGCAGCATATACAAGATGAGTGTTCAACAAATTGCTCTTTTATTACATTTCGCCGTGCAACCAAGCGAAAATAACATTGGCTTCTTCATCGAAAATATGAAGGTCAAATACAGTCTTGTTGGGAAAAAAAACTTTGGAAAGCTGAAAGTCTCATATGGGGTGTTATAACGTGAGAGGAACGCTTGCACTTTGCAGGGTTCATAACTAGGATTCTGTAAATCATAAATCCACACCTTTTTATCGCAGGTGTTACATCTTCAAATTACAGCCTTCAAATGTATTTTCACGACAACTAAATGATAATTCATTCGGATGCAAATTACAGTTTTTACACTAATGTTACTTGTCCCTACCATGAACTTTGCTTTTAATGTTCTATGCAGCGTAACCCAAGGTTACAAGTTTTAATTAGAAATCCAGTGTCGTATCAGGAATCATGCAAATATAAAGCTAATCTATGAAATCGACAAAAAGTGTGGATAGATTTGTTCATCGGTGCATAGAGTCCTTGAAAGAGGAAGTGTATTCCTAATTCACATACATCTGTCCTCTAATTCTGGGTAAATATTGACATAATCCTGTGTTCTTTATGAGCTCTATATCTTCTGTAACGTTTTGCTTTGATAGTTACATTTCTAGGTGAATTTCTTCTAAGTGTCAAGCCCAGAAAAACTGCAGCAATTTGGGATCATTTCCTCTCTGAACGCGGCAGTTTGGTTGTTGGAAATGACCCTGACATTCTTCTATCATAATTATGATTGGTAGAAATACAAAGTCTGTGAAAGTGAAGTATTATACGAAAGGAAAAAAGCCTGCATTGATGGCACAGGAAAATGTGTTTTCTTGCTTGTTTTGACTGTCCCCCCCCCTTTTTTTTTTTTTTTTGGTAAATTGATGTATATCGAAATCATGATGTAGAAAATTTCTTTTGTAAGCAATCTACTAGCAGAGTATTATTGTTATGCTGCTTTAACAATATGTTTTTGTTACTTTGTCGTGAGTATTTATTCGAACAATGAATAAGAAAGAAGCTGTAACACACACTACACACACGATAATGTAATTATCTACCTGATTTAAAAAAGGATGCGTTTTAGAGACGTTTGCCTCAAAATAGCAAGGAAATTATAATTTTTATCAAAAAAGACTGTAATATCAGTTTTCTTTGCATCAGATTTACCTGCTCTATTCTTTAGATCTCTTTAGAGTAGTCAATAGTGTTTGCTGTCTTGTATATACATATTGCTGAATATTTGATGCTGTAAAGATTTAAAGACTTGATTTTCTTAGATGAGACGAATGAGGACTTCATGAATGAGCATGAGACATTAATATTGAAGATTTGCGTCCCCTCGTATTGAGTCTGTTCAGTTAGTTTCTTCGACGTTCGTATCTAAGACCAAATCGGAGGTAAGCTCATGTTGTGAGACTTAGTGCTTTTATTAAACAGCTAACTCTTCGAAAAAATCCCCTAAATCTTCAGACACTTTATGATTCTCCTGATCTTCTAAAATCTCATCAGATACCCAGGGTACTGATACGGTCTTGATAAATGTTTATTTGGTTGTTATCAGTTCATTCCGCAGGCCATGAAAATCACCAATTAAGAGGACAAGATAAATACAACCACGAATCCTATAAACTGCCATCCTGATGCAACCAGGCACTAATAAACACACACTGTCACATGACTGACATTAAATTGTCAGGTGCAAACTGTCTACGGTAGACAGGTGATACTATGTTTCAGCAGGACTTTTTTTGTTTTGGTTTTCCTCGAAGTCGCCTTCCAACTTTGCTCGTGTACAAATCTTATGCATTTTGATCGTGTCTAAATTTTTAGCATTGTAACATAAACTCTCTAGTTACTGCCTCCCCCCCCTTCTCTTTCTTTCTTATATACTCTGCAGTATATAGTAGGTCTTACGTATGGAACCCACTCCCTGTCTACATGCCTTAACAAATTTGGCCTTGCTAACACTCTTCCCTTTGTAACATTTCGGATGTTTGCTTCCCTTTGGAGTTATCCAGCAGCGCGAGTTATCCAGCAACACTTCTCCTCTCTTTTATCTTTAATTGTTTGTTTTTAACGTTTTCTCAAAGACCTCTTTAAAGGAACTAAAACAACGTCTCCTGCGGGTTTTTTTTTATCATTTCCTCTCCGTTGACAAGATGGAATAATTTTATTGTAACATTGTATAAAGATGTGATCTCAGAATAGTTTCGATGAAATTACGAATCATAAGGCTAGATTATATCCATGTTTATTAACATCAACTTTTTCTTTATATCAATATGCAATATTGTAATCAAGTGGGCGGTGTGAATAAACACAGAGTAATCCGGCTTATGATCCTTAACTTTATTGAACAAAAATTCTGCTGAGATTTTTTATACAATATTGAGTCAAATTCGTTTTGTCATTTCATTGTTACATTTGTATTTATAGTTTTCGAATTGCAGAAAACAAACTATCAACTGAAGATATAAAGATGTCAGAATGATTTCATGTGATATGATAAATAAATGAATAGATTAACATAATATATAACGATATAACGATATGAACACTCCCGTGCGTTAAGTTATGCAAAATATACATGAATTACTTAGGAGGCACTTATGATATGAAAATAAGAGGGTTTTTTTTTTTTTTAATGAATATGTATATAGTATAACGTGATTTCAGATATTATACATTACCATATCATTAGGCACATTATTTTGGAATGTCAAGAGTCATTTGTCATGAAAAGTTAATGAAGTTCGAGTATTTTGTTGGGTCGCTTTCTGATGATGGCGCGCATTCTCTCTGGCTCAGTCGCGTATGATAGCGACCATGCATTCTTTCTTGGGTGATGCTGCCCCCACTATAATGCCCTGAAGATAGGGCGTATCAAACTCTCCCTGGTGGTTGATCGGTCCTTCTTGAGGACTCTCTTGATGTCACCCAACAGATTCTCTATCGGGTTAGCATTAAAGTCTAAGCATCTGATGATGGCGCCGTCAACTGCACCCCGTTGACGTTATTTTCGTCATACCACCTCTGGTCCACCTGGGCAGCTTTATGCACCATTGCGTTGTCATTTGGGGAAACGAACTGGTGTTGCGTGTCGCAGATGATGCTACCAATGAATGGAAACAAAGAGAGTCGAGAATCTCTCGATGTTTGGGGTATTCCATGTTCCTGTCCACGACAACAAGATCGCCAACTCCATACAAGCCGACACACCCCAGACCATGCATGTGCAGATTCGAATCGGGTCGCACGAGCCTGATGCATAAGGTACTAGTCTTTACAGAAGCGTGGTCTTTCCTACCTCTGCCAGGTCTTGGTCGCTTGTCACAAATTGTCTGACCCATCATCGCTTTTAAGTACATTGTTTGACAGCATACCTGAAAGCATTCAACAATCTGAGCCACCCAAAACCCCACCCTCCATCAT
Source organism: Diadema setosum (assembly GCF_964275005.1). NCBI lineage: Eukaryota > Metazoa > Echinodermata > Echinoidea > Diadematoida > Diadematidae > Diadema > Diadema setosum. Next base: position 1,725,323 of record NC_092693.1, on the reverse strand, counting down.
GGCGACGATTAATCGTAACCATGGTGTGCATGAGGGACTCAGTAATCTTGAATCAGATACTGAATAACGTGTATCTTCCTTTTACACCGGAATGTCGCTCATTGTCCGATGATTTTCAACACAACACGACTACAACCATGTAAAATCATTGACCAAAGGTTTAACCAACTTTCTCTACATTGCAAACTCAAGGCACTGGAGTGTAGCTATAAAAATTGTCATATTGTCATATTGGTTGTCCCTCTTTGTCTCATGGAATATCAGTCAGCATGAACTCTGGAAGGCTGGGGATAGGAGGCTGAAAAGAAGAGTTGACGAGAGATAAGGTTTAATCTCCGGTAGACCACATTGATCATTTCGAGCTTTGGTGGGAGTGATTGAAGGGAAGAAGCAACTTCATGAGCAGGCGTTCCGTCAAGTTTTCTCAGAAATACGAGCAAAAACCCCCCATCCATTCGGAGCTTACAGGTGTGTGACTGATGAAGAGGAATGGAAGCCGCGAGGAGACATCGCATGGCGTACAGTCCAGGCAACTACCCTGTGAAGGATAACGCCGAAATACCCTATAGAGGATAAAACGGGAGAACCGAGCGAGCTCGCCGAACCTGGCTCATTGCCAAGCGAATCGCCTTCACGTGTAAAGTCTATGGGAACCGACAAAACCGCTTCGACATGCGTGTGTTTAAATACACACGGTGTATTTTGCTCCTCGCGGATTGCGCTCCTTTTCCCTCAGAGTGAAGATTATTAGTCTTTCCTTTCATAGACCCTTTTGCAGGATAATCCGCGGGGAGCAAAATTCACACGCTCTCTGTCATAGCACAACATGTTCGAAAATTTTGTCCACTTAGTCTCATTCAATCCGGTCTGAATTTTGTCAGGCTATCGCTACTGAAACAGAGAAAAACGCGCACACACCGCGTGCCTCCGTGCTGTTAGCCCACGTGGAATGGTTATCGTATTGCTCTCTGGCTCGCGTTGCTTGCTTGGTTGCCGCTGTTCGCTGCTGTACGAAGGAACCTCACTCATCTCACATTTGATGTAATGTACATGTAATCACAACTGTACATTTTGGAAATGAATTATGTAGAATGAAATCGATGCTTACATCTTTATAGTATGAACTTCAGGGGACATTAAAAGATGGTATCAACGCAGTTTATTAGAAAAATCAAATGTGAACTGATCACTTCCCTGCGTCGTTGGGAAAGTGCTGTGACATTGAAAAGGCAGTCTCGCTCGGCAGAGTGTCTGCTGTGGAAAGTTACGTACACATACCAGCCAGGGTTCTTCGGTGGGGTGGGGGAGTGATGTTTTTTTTTTTAATCTTAATTCCTTAGTGGGGTTTCCTCGATACCAGTCAGCTGCCACTGAGACCTTACATTAGCATGGTACAGTCTATCCCTGTGCACTAACTAGGCATAATTATTCAATTCTCTTTCCACCTCCCTGAATTATGGAATATACGCTGCCATGACTGCATCGATAACATTTTTATGAAGACTAAGATGGCGTTTTGTGTTATATCTACTTGGGACTGTAAGAGAATCATAACTGAAAATACAGCTGTAGTTCCAGTTGAGGAGATGTGTGATACCATCGTCTTTACAGTTCGGCAAGTGTACCGGCCACGGGCAGGTAGGAGAACGAAATCCATTCAGTTGCCAAAACTGGGTTTTGAAATTGCGTTCGATCGTCTATAGAAGATGTTCTTACTCTTATATTATAGATGCGTATATTATACTAATATCCACACTGCAGATGATACAAGATGTGACTTTTAAATACAGATTTAATAATTGATACATTATGAAATGGTTTGAAAAGAACAAAAATAGTTATACGTTCTTCTCAAGAAACAAGTCACAACTGTATCTTGATAACATATAAGATACTCGAATTCGACATTTTCTGAATGATGCCAGTTTTCGTTTTGTTTTTGCTTTTGATGTTGTTGACACCCTTGTGTTTGCTGTGGGTGCTTGTGCTTTTGTGCGTACATGAGTGTGGGGGAACTGTGTATTTTGTTTATTTTTTGTGTTTATGCAACGACGTGTATTTAGTGTAGTTTAAATTAATTTGGATTTGTGCAAATTGTTGCAATCCATCTTAACGCGAGTTACTTTACAATACTTGGTGGATGTGAAGACTGTGTGTGGTATCTCCCCGGCTGGTATGTGACGCTGCGACTTGTCCGGCCTGCATGTGGGTGTACAAGGCCACCCAGCTCATGGCGAGCGTGCAGCGCTCGCACGAGCCAGCAAAATCCGCAGAATTTCTAGTCATAAATCGGAACGACCGGCAATGAGAATAGAGATAACGATCGCAACGCTTCGTTGAGCCGCTGAATAGCCCTGAGAGGGTATTTCAGGTTTATCCCTCACAGGGTACTTGCTTGGACTGGCGTAACGAGCATCGGCGCGAAGTAAACGGGCGCATTAGGCGTAACACCCCACTGTGTACTCCGCTCTACTTTGATTCTTGCAGCTCGGTATGTCTTCTTTGATTGAGTGACGCTATTAAGGAGAGCTGTAATTGCACAGGTGTGCGCGCTCTACGAGAGATGAACGTGCGATACATCGTGACAGTCATCGGAAAGGAAACAATACAGACAGTTCCCTTCCCCCATCACCCCTCTGCTCTTTTCGCGAGTCACAAAACGGGTCTCGCTGACGGGTAATGTGATAAGCGCGAAGAGTTGAACTTTGAAACGTCATTACAAAAGTAGGTATACATGTACATTATTTGACTTTGATATAGTAACCCGTTCTTACATTCATATTGTGACTACTTTTTTCACATACAATGAGCACAATGATATATGTTTTTGAATATGGAATTATGGAATCATTTACGTTGGTAATTGATTTGTCTATATTGTAATATTCATTTTACAAAATGAGATGCGCTTTTCTCCAAAAGCAAATGACTGGAGCCATATGATCGCAAGCGGACAATCGTCAGATATCTTAATTTGTCTTAACGTCTAATTATATCTACACACAAACTTACACAAGCAGATACACAGACACACAAACACAAACACATACATATACGTATATATGCGTGTGTGTTACTGTGTGTCTCTGTGTGTGTGTATACAATGCAATATTTGGGGGTTTTAAAAAGGGTCGCGTAAATTACTGATGTTGTATATGATTTAAAAAAAAAATATCGTCTTAAGTTCATTGTCTTGTTATATAAGGGAGAAAATGCTAATGTTCGTGTGTATTACACTTCCTTGATGCGTTTTTTCTTTCATGGATATGAACACGAGAAGACGGAGAAAAAAAATCTCTCGACCTCTTTTGCCCTCTGTCTTGTTAATCAAGCCAGAAGTGAGCCATCTGTTGGCCTTCTCATCTCCTCTTATTGGCTATCGACTGTTTTTTTTTTCTTTCCCAATCTCCTCCTGTAATCTAAACCTTCGTATCCCTGGCACGTTTCCCTCATCGAAGTAGTAACGACATAATTCTGCAATATGGAACAATTAATTTCAAGAAATCGCACATCGATTAGTCGATTGTCTCTGGTTGAGTTTGCTCTAGATTGTTTAAACTGATAATGAAAGTGCTTCAGTATTGAGAAAAAGACCTCATACACTGCGATGATGATATACATGCAGCGTGAGAAGTTAAGACACGTAAGCCCTATACATAATATGCTTGAAAGATATGTCGGGATAGAAATCAGATAAGAAATTGCAAATCTCCTATGAAGGGAAGTTAATCAAAAAGAGACACAATCTGTCTACTAAAACAAGTTTGATGAAGATTTAAAGACAACAACAACAGACAAGTTATAATTACACGCTTTTAAATACAACACGACGACAATCCGACATTAGGCCTACGTCTCACCAAAGACGGGTTTAAAGGGTGTGTACAGTTCTGGTCGAGGTGAGGATTTAGCTTTTAACGTCTTGCGAGATATTCAGAAACCACTCTATGAGATGTCAAAGAGCATGCAGTTCTAAGGGGTATCAAAAGTTTATTCGATGAAAATCGGTTTTTAAATGGCTGAGATATCCAAAAACAAGGTGAAACAAAGAGATCCTAATAAAGTTGTGGCATGTCGCCTTTTATTATTAGCACTTTTTTGGATATCTCAGCCATTTGAAAACCAATTTTCATCAAATAAACGTTGAATCCTTCTTAAAATCACATGCTCTGTTATATTTCATAAGAGGCTTTTCATTATCTCACTTAGGAATGTTCAAAACATGAATCTCCACCTCAACCAGTACTGTACAGTCCCTTTAAGGAGGAGAAGGGTCTATAACGAGCAACGGAATGAGATGGAACAATCAACAACAAAGAATGTAGAATAACGTGGTCAGAAGATGACTCGTTGAAAGAAGACGAGAAAACTCTGAAACAAAGATAATGATGGCAGAAGGACCAACAGCCCTCCTCCAACATCCCTATCGGGCATGACCTCGACATATGTCAACCTTTCTTTCTTTTTAAAGAACCAAAAAGTGCCCACCCCTCCCCGTTGATGATCGGTCTGTAATGCACCGTGACCGATCTTCACGGCCCACCACACAATGTTTCGCACCTTTCCTCGCATTCGCGCTCGGGCCCGTGCTAGCAAACCCTACAGGGGAATCCGAAAAACACAAAATACCGTCCACTTATTCTCTTCTTTCTTCTAACCACACCAAAGACCAACGGTTAATGCACTTTCATGTAATTAAATTTTCAGCAAAACACAGAAGACACTGCCACTGGGGTAAGGAAGAGAGAAAATGAGAGAAAGAGAGAGAAAGATAGGGAAGAAGGGGACACATTTAAGAGGTAGCCTTTACACCTAAACGCTCAACCTAGTTCCAATTTCATTACCGGCTAGCATCGCACGGATTATTAAACGTTCATCAGGTATTCAGTCATTACTCACACATTAAGTGATCCCAAATCCGCTTAAAAAAAGGCAGTATCCTCGACCACAGGACGCGCGGTTTGTTATATTCGCCTCGATCATGCCCAAACTAAAGATGAGAAGTTCATACTATTTTCGTGCCGTCCATATGGCCGATTCCTCGAAGATTTGAGAAAAGAACGAAATGAAAAAGAGGGAGAGGAAGAAGCGATCAAGCAAAAAGAGGAAGAGAAAGAGAAAGGGAGAAAAAAAAAAGAGATGTAGAGAGAAGGAGTAATCTAATATTTGGTAATCAGCGCGCACACGACTTGCTCTTTGCCGCGACGGATTTGTGTGCTCGCGTAAGCGCGCCGAATTACGAAGAGCGTTGCGATTTGCGGTATGTTGATCCCAAACAACCAGAACAGGTGGTGTACGTGACTCACTCGGCACTGAGGCACTCAGGACGTGTGTAAAGCAGCGTTTACACTTTGGCGAGTTGACATGGCGAGCTATGGCGAGTTAAGGCGAGTTGCCAAAATGAGGCACTCGCGATAACTCGCGTGAAGCTCACCATGTAACTCGGGATAACTCGCGACAACTCGGCATGGCTCGGCGGAGCTCGTTCAAGCTCGGGACAACTCTCTTTGAAGTCGTGAGCAGTCCCAAAATTTTTGAACATGTTCAAAATTTTTGCTAACTCGCTGTAACTCGTGCTGAACTCAGCTAGACTCGTTATATACTCGCGGTACTCGCAATAACTCGAAAGAAGCTCGAGATAAACTCGTAATAACTCGTAATAACTCGCCATATTTGAGTATACGCGAGTGCATTCCGAGTTTACTAGAGCGAGAGACGAGCACTGCGATCGTATTACGAGTGAAGGAGAGGTGCCCGCGAGATTAGCGCGAGTTCAGATCGAGCACCACGAGTTACAACGAGTTTCGTATGAGTTTAGTCAGATTGCGTTGCAAATGCACATTGACATGCCAGCTGAATAATAAATATCCAGTGTTCTATATTTTTCGATATATATTTTAAAATGAGAGCACATTTTAATCGACTCACGCATGTACACGTATACTTTTAAAACGGCCATTGTCACTGTATTATTACAACTAGCAAAAATAGGAGAGGAATATGCCCCGACCCATGAGATCCAAGAGTTGTGGCCATTCAGGTAGTTAAACACCGAAAGAATAATGTCATTCAAACAAGGGTAGAAGTAGAAGAAGTGCAGAAAGAGAAAATGGAGACGGAAGAGGAGATCAATGACGAGCAGAGACAGGTAAAAGAACAAGACACCAAACTAGACCAGGTCCAAGCTCAAACTACTGAGCATCAGGCCTCGCCTGTCGAACTGGTTGAGGAGGAAAATGAACCCATTTTTCTCCACTCGCAAGGTTCTCCGTCTGGCACGCCAGGGAAGACGGAAAAAAAAAGAACAAAGAAGTCCACCCCAAACAAGAAGTCCACCCCTAAGAAGTCCACCCCGAAGAGACGAAGAACACCTCACTGCATACACATTCACTGAAGAGCAAGATGAAGTAGAATAAGCAGAGTGGTACAGAGATCACGATTGTCTGTATAACAGGCGACTAAAGTCATACAAGGATACTGCAAAGAAGACAACGCTTATCGAAGAGAAGGCCAAGGAGTACGATCCGGTGTGCTCCGGTAAGTGAAGATGAATATTAATATCTATTATTATTATTTTTTTTGGGGGGGGGGGGCCTCTGGCGGCAAAACGGAGTTTCGCTAAATATATTTTGTTGAATTCATTACCATGATTATTACTATGATTATGATTGCCATAATTATCGAAAATCCTGTAAACAACTGACAACATGACATGCATAATATTTAGTCCTGAAAATTTTGACCCCCACATTTCGTTTTTCCCGTTAGCTAGGTATATACTTTACTGTATGAGAAACAAGAATTTAATAAAGTTATTTGTTTCTTTCCATTAATTTATGTGATCTAAATTCCCAGTGTTCGATTTTTTTTTTCAGTTGAACAGCTGAACCATTTCCTCAAGTCTATGAGGACACAGTACAGCCGTCTGACGAACCCAAAGTCTGGAAAGGGGACCAGAGACACACCTTACAGTGAGAGAGATCAGTGGATTCTCAATACATTCCGCGTCCTGGAGGGACATATTGTGAGGATAAAAGGGAGAACATTGGGAAGGGTAAATATGCATTTGATTTTATTAAGATCTGTAATAAGCTACATTTAAACAAAATATAGAAATCGCCATCGTGTGTCTTTCTTGTAAAAGATGTTGATCGAGTGATTTACTTATTTTTTGCAGACCTCTAAAGGACAAGTAGCATCCCAACCAAGAGAAGACGAATTAAATACTCTTCCCCCGACCAGGATACTGAGACTGATGGGCATGATGACAGCAATAAGAATGACCAGACCACCCAAGAAGCTGATGACCCCCAGCAGAGCATGAAGCTGGTTCCTCTTACACCAACTTATCAATTGTTGGCAAGGGCAAGGGCAAAATGAAAGGGAGGTGTACAACCCCCAAGGTGGCCTCTGAAGAAGCCAAGGACAGAGAACTGCTGGAAAAGGTGAATGTGGGGTGAATTGTTGTAAAGGAAAGAGAGTACGGATCGAGTAATACATGTATTTTATGAACATTTATTTTTTAATACAAGTACATGTACGAATAACAAAAATGACTAATCCACCATATTGTTAGAGGGTAAAACTCCGTTCGTGTGTTTATCATGATAACGCCATGATATTTAAAACCGGTGAAAAGGATACTCAACACGTATATCCATTAAGGCCACTGCAACATTGTGGTTGGTCGATTTTTAAAAATATTCTTAAAATGAGCTGCATGGCCTGCCTAATTATGTTCAGATTGATTAAAACAACCAAGAATATGAAAATAACGAACGACACACATTCACTACCAAGATGTTTATAATCTTTTTTATTATTATCTGCTACAGTAATAATTCCAGAACAGTAGGGTGAAGTTTTAGGTTTTCACCTTTTGAAGCACTAAATGATTCCTGTGAAGCATAATTTTTTCAAAGGTTAACTTTTACATCCCAACATATATTCTGAAAACATGTAAGGACATGCAGCCCAGATTTTTTTAATGAAAATTGTAATTATCATCTGCTAGAATAATAATTCCAGTACAGTTGTCCATGAGGTGAAGTTTTAGGTTTTCACTCTGGAAGGACAGAATGCTTACTGTGAAGCATAATTATGTTTAATGTAACTTTTACATCCAAACATATATTCTGAAAGCACTTTGACATGCAGCTCATTTTTTAACTGAACATAATGTTAAATACATGTATTACCTCTAACATCAAAATAAGAGATTAAACACGTAAATTGCGATTGACCACACAGAAACCTTATTTCTTTGAGTTAACTCCGTCAAAGTAAAATTATATGCATGCTTTCACGATAGGCATTTCTTTAAATTTACATTTTCGTCAACCAGTTGTATCCGAGTAATTGGAAATATTTAATCTCAATGTTATAAAGGAGTTACTTACTTTTAACATGTGAATTTCAAACTGTTCTCAATTTCGCTGATATTGTAGTTTTGTATATATTCACCTACATATTTATGTTTGAATTAATATGGCAGATGTTAAGGAATAAAGATTCGCAAGTACATTTTAACACTCGATATTAAAACAAGCTTTGAACACTAAGTGTTGCAGTGAACAAAAATTTTGATCAGGCATTGTCCCATACACTAACATGAATTAAAATAACGCACAAAATTATTACTGAAACTATTCAGTTCTTGGGGTTTTTTCTGGGATACATTAATAGGTGATTAAACATTATGATAATGAACATTGTTCTGTATTAAAGAAAAGGAACAGTAAAGTGCTACATTACTGTCATTAATCTCAAGATCTCAAAATAGGTTTTATTACGTGTGCAGAACATTTTGGTTAACTGTGATTTTTTTTTTTGTTTCAGTAATCTCGAGATAATTTCGTGATACCGTGTAATTCCTGGTTAACTGCTCAATAACTTACTAGTTTTGTGTAACATGGTGAAATATAAACGATGTACCCTTATGAGTATTGAAGTGACTGGTATCCTTTTATTATGTTGTAGCTCCTCCAGCGAGAAGATGAGGTCAGAGATCTACGAAGGTCTTCTTTCGCCTTGTCATATCCCCCCGCAAGACCGTCCAGGTCTTCACCAGCTAACTCCGCCATCAGCGTCTCATAGTGTCCGTACTTTGGCCTCCTCAACAACCAGGGTCTTGTCCAAAACCTCCTTTGAAGCATTTTGGTCCTCTCTTGAGCATCTCTTTTTCTGCGGCGCCTCCTTGACAACAGGGTCGCACCAATCGTGCAGAAGATCAGGGTCTCTTCTTCTTCAAGCAGAGCGAAAATGCTTCTGGCATCCATCTTTGAGCGCCAAAAATGTGCATTTCCCGCCCTTCGATCGTATAAAACTCTTATTACTCGTAATAAAATCTTGACAACTCGTTTAAAGCTCGCTTTAAGTCGTACAAAGGTCACTGCAACTCATACCAAGCTCGGTATGTCTCGTTTCGAGCTCGGTTCACTCGTACAGCGAGCGTAGTGAACTCGGCGTTGAGTCTTATATCACTCATGCAAATTCCAGAAAAAAAAATACATTTCGCGCGAGTTTGTGCGAGTTAACGCGAGCTGGAGCTCGCACAGCTCGCGCACGACTCGCGATTCCAACTCGCCAAAGTGTAAACGTTGCTTAACGTACGGGATACCTAAGCAGACGGGTAGGGGGAGACCAAAACTCCCTCTACGAACTTTTCTCGAACAAAGCACGAATTAGATAGCAACGTATCAATTGCAACGGAGTCGTAAGGTCTTCATTGCAGCCATAATAGGGTAAGCGAATTACTGACAGGTTAAAATCACATAGACAGAGTGCGATGTTTCTGATGATTAAATAAAACTCGATTCCATGATTACGATTAAATTTGTCCTTTTTGACCTTTTAAGATCTTTTAAAAGTCTCCCGCATCATAAAATTCTTGTTTGTTTACCTTGTTCAGATTCAAGGGCCAACGTCCTTCAAGTTCAACGAGAGGCAAAAAAAAAGTTTCTTCATGTCACGATTATGTTTACAATATTAGCACATTGACACAACTCATCCGACGTTTCAATTAGCAATGATTTAAGTCAATCACAAATGCAATATAGTAGCAAGTTTTAGATAGGTTTAGGAAATAGTTAGAACCATTATTATATCACACACGTATCCGGGCAATTACCCCCGGAGGGCAATTACCCCCTGGCCAAATACTGGTTAGTGGTAAGGTAAGAGTAAAGATTAGGGTTAGGGTTAGGTTTAGGGTTAGGAGTTTGGGTTAGGGTTAGGGTTAGGTTCAGGATTAGGATTAGGATTAGGGCCAGGGAAAGGGTGCGGGGTAATTGCCCAGGGGGTAATTGCCCTAGACCCTATCACACAATATGATTTATAAATACTTTTTATCAATATTATAGTCAATAATTTATCAATTACAGCCTTCCTTTAAAGTCATCATATCTATCATAACGCTTAAGTCATTTGGTGCTATATAGATTCTTTTCATTTTATATACAGCTGTATATAATTATTTGGATCTACTGGTTCAGGTCTTCAAACGTAGACTTATGTAGTATATGGTTTTGACACCAAACTCCCGGTAGATGCATTTTTTGCTACTACCTATCATGACCCTCTTCCGCCAACAACTCTACAACGTACAGTCACTCCTTCAGTTCATCGGTATTCAGTCATTTCTGACGAAAGCCGATATGTTGTTATTGAACGGTTACAGTTTGCGTCGTCCACGTTCAGCAGTGGTGTGTGATAATTTTTATGCTCCGTCAGAGGTTGGGGTTTGGAGACAGATTTTTACAAAAGCATCGCGTCATTCTCACACAATATGCAAGCACACACACACACACACACACATACACACACTATGTGGTTTTTTTTTCTTCTTCTCTTTTTCGTCCATATTCATGAACGCAAACATAATCCCATAATCTCTGCGATTGGCGCGTAATTCTCATTATATTTGTTATCTTTTGTTACACATCTCCACATATTCTTGCTTTTTATCTAGCTCATATGGCCGTATTTTCTTCCAACTTTTTTCCTTTCCTCACTTTATCATCTCCGCTTTCCCAGTCTAATCTGGCAGGGGCCCACGAGGTGCGTACGACGTATATGATCCCCAGCCGATGGACTGTACCTTCACACCTTCGCAGAAATTACTTTTGTCACCCGCGCACGACGGGAAAGAATAGAAACAAAGCGGGTGGATGGTAACAGGTTGGTAACGTGTTGGCTTAGGAAATGATACGGCTTCCTTAATCACCGCCATTTCCTACCCCGTGGTGTCGGGGGCCTGTGGCGGGTGATTTCGCTTCAGACAGGGAGGAGCGGCAGGGACGATTGAGTTATAAATATTAGAAAAGTGAGGGACGAGGAGTGTTTGAATTGCAAATTGCGGTTACTCATTTTTTTCTTCTCTTAAGTTGAGTACCTTCATTGCTCAAAATGTGAACAGCTTCGTGTTAAATCGCGTAAAATCTTTCGAGTCTTAAAACAAATAATCTGACAATAATATACATGCGACAGAGTTTGCCTTTGCAGAATGTGAACACCCTGTGTCAGACGAGAGAATCGATTGAGGAGGAATTTGGCGTCTCATGTCATAATGATTTGAAAGGAAATAAATGACTGGGATGCTGTAATTGTGTGCGTGTGGGCGTGTGCGTGTGTGTGTGTGTGTGTGTCTTTACAATAATGTGTATGTAAAAAAAAAAAAAATATGTCTAAGTGTGTGTTGAGCATGTTTTGATAATACGTGTACATTGGATGACGAAAGGCAAAAACTATATAGAACAGTGAGACAAAATGTAACCAAAGGCGTGTGAATGGAAAGATATGTTTCTATGTGTGTTTGCCTGCGTTATTGTCCTTAATTTCAAAGTATTAAGCAAACAGATGTGGAGGGGCATATTTTTGAGTGGTGCATTATGTTTACGTGTGTGTGTGTGTGTGTGTGTGTGTGTATGTGATTTTGTTTTTTATCATCATTTCTTTACGGCATTACGTAAAATTGCACGTAACCTATTTAAAAAATTGTCAATGAATGGTACATCACATAGAGAGAAGATATAAAAAAAACATAAGAAAATAAAGAAATGAGATGGCTCTGGTATTGATTGCCTTTATATTTCCTATATCATTATACAGTGTACCGTCCAGCAGTGTTCGAAAAGCGCAATGGAAGCAAACAAACAACTAGCAGTAGATGAATCTGCCATCTATGAGGACAAATTCTGTGAAGATTTTCAGAATCCTAAAAACTGATTGCCGAAGGCTTTGCAGCTCTTTACAATCCATTAAAATCAACCAACAATGCACACACACACACACACACACACACACACACACACACACACAAACAAACACACACAATGCATCTATGTCACATATCCGACAACGTGTACTCTGCCTGAGAGATTTTGGAGTATGACTTGTTGATCAACTCGTCAGATATGATGTTATTCGAGTGCCGATGCTTAAGGCAAAATATTTTGTTACATCATCATCTTATCATGGTTCACTTGAAAGGTTCAGTATGTTAAGCATTAATGATAGCAACAAAAAAAAAAAAAAGATAAACCAAAGCAAATTTTATATAAGGGTGCTTTATGTTTGTGAACGTCTCCTTGATTGTTCAGAAAGTTCGGTTAAGTACGGTGGTACTGATGGGAGTGGGCGGGAGGGATTTCTCTTTCGAGCTATGCTTACTAGCAGAGGTGTGTGGCGCCCACGGGACTATAGAGCGGTGTCTGTTTGCGGACAGAGGATCGCTGATAGCTCAACAAGAGCTACGGGCGGACCAACGTGAGGTTAAAAATTTGGGGCGCCATTTTTTGTCTGTCCATCTCGCACTATCCCCCCTCTCTCTCTTTCTTTCTTCTCACCATCTGTCTGTTTGTATAGCCTGTGTCCGTCTGTGTGTTTATATATCATCAGTGTGTATACATTTGTCTATACATATCTCTTTAACTGTCTGTCTCTTTCTCTCTCTCTCTCACACTGCTTATATGTTTATTTCTCTTCTTCTGAACCAGAAGGTTTACCTATCATCCCTGCTGGAAATCGAACGCCGGAGAGGTGTTCCATTCGGCAAACTCCGACCTCTCTCACTCTATCTCTCTTGATTTATCCCACAGATCACGAGTGGTGTATCATGACTAATCAGTGAGTAATTCCACCTTTCCTAGATCCTCCCTGACGCTAATTTCGAGTGATGACAGTAAATTTTATTGATATCCCATGCAATCGACATCCTGCGAACTTCTTTGGCACGTGGCTAAAGCGTATTCTCAGACACTCCTTTTTGCATCTTGTAAAACCTGAATATATTCATATATTCGTGTGTTCCCTGTGATGGATGGCATATTGTATATGTTCTTCTATAGTCTTGTTATAGCAATCACTCATTTACTACATTTATCACAGTGATATTGGGATGTGGCTATATATTTAAGACAAGCAATCTCGGTGAGCACACATAATTCAACTGATTGTCAGAATCCAAATTGTGCTCTAAAAGCGCGCTAAAAAGAAAAAAAATAGAACATTTCAAAGCAAACACACAACGATATCCAAAAGCACATTATGTGATATACTTTCTACTTGTTCTTCATTCAGAGAGGGAGGGAGAGAGGGAGGGAGATAGGGAGGAAGATTTAGACAGACTGATAGAATGACCCACAAACAGGGATGGAAACAGCGACAGAAGAGGAGGAATTGAAATAATCGTGGGAAAACAACGCGTGATCCGATGATAATAAAGGTGAGACATGGGAAGAGAGAGTAAAGTACAAAACAAGTCGTGGCTGGAAACGATGAATACGACAATAATATCACTTGACATCTTGTAGTTTAGCACATGGCAAAATTGGAAAACCTCGCAAAAGAGTCCCAGTATCTTTTTGTTGTGCAAAAGAATCAGAATGAAAATAAAAACATATTCTTATCAACACGTTGCCTTGATATTGAGAGAACATGCCCAAATTTATGTAATACTTTTGTATGACGACAGAGAGAGAAAGGAAAAGAGAGAAAATAGAGGGTGAAAATAAGGAGGAAAGGAATATTCATCAGCCTGGCGATCCCGTTAATGAGTCATGATACCATCAACGGAGAAACGGGAAAATCGGCCGTGACGCGGACCAGATCTGATTAGATTCTCATTCATGAGAAAGGCACAGCGCGTCATCATGAGCAGACGACAGGAGGACGGGATGACGATAACCGATGACGATATCACCTGTCTATCGGTTATCTGTGTGTTTGTTTGTTCGCTGGGCTACGATGAGCGGAAAGTAAAGAGGGAAGGGGGATCTTATGGAGAGTGTGGCAAAGCAAACAGGGAGCAGCAAATTTAATCATCATTGTCTGTATGTTCAACTCCAATATCGACCGATGTAGCTATAGTGTCACTACTAATTATCGTGCAATGATTTCACACTTGATGAATGCCGTAGAGGTGAAGCTGTTTTCTTCTTCATGGCGGGATGAGTTTTGCTCCCCGGGAGGTTCAGTTTGGAGCAAGGATGGGACCTGCTAGAATCAGTGGTATGGCTAAGGGGCGAGATGATCCACCTCCTCGGACTGATGTGGAAGGGGATGAAAATTTGATCCCTTCCCATCATTCATTTGAAGCTTCAATTACTACATAAGATAAATAAGCATTTATCTAGACAGATATTGAATGTATATAGTGTATTCTTATTAGTGTTGATGTAGATATGGCTACGTGAATTACGTGTCTGTGCGTTCGTGTATTCATTCATCCAGTCACTTCTTTTTAACGTCATGCATATAATCTAAAATATATTCCTGTCATAATTTTGTGAATTTCAGTATTTGTTTCACGCTTTCTTCAATCTTGGAATGTCCGTTGTGTTCGGTAGGAAGTCATGCCCCAGCTGTATTAAATCTTTGTCTCATCTTCTGACATTTTGACTCTCTAAACTCCTTGGAAAGAGTGGAGAGAAAAAAATGAATGAGAGTTAGTCTGATGTGAAATGTATCATGAATTCTTTATATCTGACATGCATGTGTTAGTGATACGTCTTCCAATACATTATTTTAGCAATCATCCCCACCTTTTTTTTTACCTGAATTTGTTAATGATGGTAACAGGAAAACACTTGATACCTCCTTTCTTCCAGCCCCTTACAGCCCACATTAATCTGCCCTTGATCGATGGCGGGCTTGAACTTGTTAAGCTGCCAGAAAAGTGCGGGACGAAGCCAGAGTGGTCGCAGAGGCGTTAAGTCTAATTACTGGGGCTGATGATTTCAGGCGTCGCTAACATTCGATCCAGCCATGCCTCTCAAGGTTTAAGAGCTGCGTTCATTTCGATGTTAATTTGATAGACTGCCGGGATTTCACTTTCATTTGCACTCTTGGGACTTTTTTTTAAAAAGAATCTTATTTATGTTTCAAAACTGTGCAATAAATGTGTGCACTTGTGTCCCTGCACAGATACAACGACAACATTAGTCTAGTCTTTGTGTGTACGTGTATGTGTGTGTGTGTGTGTGCATGTGTGTGTGTCTGTGCGTGTGTGTGTACGAGATTGTCACTATCATTTTAAATTTGCTGCAAAAGTGCTCAGAAATTTTTAGAAGGCCAAGAAGTACAATTCTTATGGGGAGGTTTAGAGAGTTCTGTTATTTCACGAAGTGGTATATTAAAGCAGCGCATCTTTTGAAGTTTGGATTTGTTCTAAATAATGTTTGTTCCTTTAAGCTGGGAGTGGAAAAATATTTACATTTATTTTGAGATTTCGTAAAGGCAGAAGCATTATGGCAGCACGTAAATTAGAATTATCCGAATTAGAGGAAACAAGTTTGGAAGGCGTTCATATTGGCATACCCGGAAATTCACTGAGAATCAAACGCTGTATCATAATTCAGTCATATTTATGGTTCAGGACATTATCAATGTCAGAAGGAGCTGTTCTGTCGGAGTATATAAGAAGCTTCTGGAATACACAAGGACGAGGAAAACAAAATAGCTATCAAGGGTGGTAGGGTATGATTGCATTTGCTGAAATGGGAAAGTGTAAAGGTTGGTTAATTTGGTGTTGTTACGTTAATGGCTAGCCCGAGATAACTATACTGTGTATTACTATTTTTCCGACATTGATTTGAGTGTTTCATATTGCTAATAAAGGAAAAACAGTCTTGAGTAACTGAGAGTCTAATATCAGTGTAAGTTTACTAGACTGACTTATCCTTAGAACGATAATCACAATAGCGCTGTCAGATGTATACAACGTTGAGTTTTGTGTTCTTGTAAAGAATACTGGCCTTTTTTAGACATATTTTACGCAATTTCATGTTGAGTTCGATGTGCCATACAGAGGCATCTATAATGATAATTACATATATATATATATATATATATATGTATGTATGTATGTATACACACACACACACACACACACACACACACAAACACAAACACACACACACACACACATATATATATATATATATATATATATATATATATATATAGGCCTACATGATACATATATTCAGGGCTAGACACTATTTCTTTTTTCTCTAAAACCGTTGAATTTGAAATGTTGGTGACCCGAAAAGGAAATATATTGCCACTAAAGAATACATAGCAGTCTATATCTTGAATCTTAGTTGCCAAGTCGGCCCACCAAAAGATATATATTTTTTGAAAGTTTAGTTGCCCAACGTCAATTTTTAGTGGCCTTGGGCCACGCAGGCCACCAACAATGTCGAGCCCTGTATCATATACCTATAGATAAACCTATCATTTATTGTTCGTTAATTACTGTTCGTTAAAGGCATTACTTCCCATTTGCAGATGAAACCAAAGCCCAGCCTATACGTGTTTCAAAACAATTCCAAAATATGAATTAAGGATAAAACAATTCATGTAAAAAAAAAATGTTAATCAGTATAATCAATGCTAAGTATTGTTTAATAGACAAAATGTGAACAATAGTTATGATTAAAAAAAAATCTAGAATAAACCTATGTACAGTAATGGTTTATTGAGAAAAAATAGTAATATCTCCTTATATTTTAGGCTTTTTTGCGAAATTTTTATATGGTAGGATGTTTTGTGATACAAGTGACCTACACATATGCATCAGATGTGATAACTCGAACATTTTTATAAGTCACTGCTCTCAATGGTAAACAATACCTTTAATGGCTTCCAGTCTAGGCATGGAGAATTGCAGTGGGGAATCCCGGAAGATAACAAACATGTAACTCAAAGCGTGCACGACCACCATTCTAATGTAGACAGCCTTTTTTGTATGATTGCACACGTGTTAGGGGCAATTTAGCTTGGTTTCCTAAAGGTTTGTAAAACTATTCCCCCAGTTTCTTCACCAGGACGTAATTTATTCTCCTGGAGTAATAAGGGAAACACTCATGGACTAAACTCGCTGTGACCTGCAAGTGGCATTCATTTCCAAGGTAACTTGTTTCAGCGTTCTCAATTTCACATCTATAGTTTCGATATGATACTATATATACACCGAGTCTCGCATATCACCATGATTGCAGCGTCTACCACTTCCCTTATTATCTCTTGTTAACAACCTACAGTATTCGAACTCTGCACTCTGTACACTATTAACGCCACTTGATGTATACAAACTCTCATGTGCTATACGTTGTTTTGTGTTAGTTTCTGTTACTAAGGCGTGCCTATATTATTTGCTGCTCAATGCTATTTCTGCTTTTATGTAAATGCAAATGACTTGCTTGTACCCAATCTACAATAATACACCCAAGAATATTGAAGGATATAGATTTTAATCGAACTTCAACATCAATAATGTGCGATAAACACGTATGCCCTATACAACACGTGTGGCGTATATAGGTTTAGAAGTACGTGTAAGTTGCAAACTTATATAATATGCAAAGTTATAGGATACAGGCTATAATAGTCAGTATAAAAGATCCAAGTAGCCAGCTAAAAATTTAAAAATTCCTCTAAAGTCCATCAATATTTGACTATTATCTCTTTGATAAAGACGATCTTGTGTTTGGTTAAACAGGGTCAGATGTGTTACAAAATGAAACTCAGCAAATGGATATCATCGGAAGATCATCCTATTTCTGTATTGCATTGCTCGGAATGGATTGGTGATGTTTGGAACCAATCTGCAGGCAGTTTTTTTTTTCTCTATGACCTTCTTAAATACTTATGATACTTGGTTGTTACATCTTTATTACGTTGCAGAACTTAGCAATATTGCAATGAATAGAACATAACGGTCTGCGAAATTAATCTCAGTATTCCACAGGAATTCGCGAGGGTATGACAATTAAAACAATGAAATCTCCGTTTCAACCCGAAAGACATCAAAGAGAACGGAGCATCATTACATCCCTGCTATCAATGGGGGGGGGGGGGGGGGGGGGAAGGACGCTTCGACTGTTGTTGCTGCAACAAGCCAGAGGACCAGACAGGATGTTTCGCAACAATCCTGTTTGTTCGTCCCAACCCACGCTCTTGAGTCGAAACTCATCTCTTGGGCTGCTTTCAGCTACCCATGCAGCGGAAGCCACCGCGCGCGAGCAGTAGGGTGCCTATACTGCGAGGAAGTGAATTACAGAACGCGCGCGTGTTGAAAGCAGTGTGGCCCGAGTTTAGCTGACATCGCTCGCGCAGACACCTGTGAAAGTGGGGATTACAATTATGAAATGTTACCAGATTTTGAGGTGATTTGTCAACAATGTGACCGAGATTTCTCTCTAGCAGATAGGTAACGGTGGTATGTATCATTGAAATGATTATCCTATTTCAATTCCTGTGAAGCCTTTTTGATGCAATGCGCAAAGTTTCATGTTATGTTTATATATTTTTCCTAGAAGCGAGACAACGATTACATTGACATTAAGAGCTTCGTGTCTGTGCACTTACGCTCGGCTACCTATGATACTGTATCTAAACGTGAGAGTAATGTAATAAACAGAGGGCTGCGTCACTAGCTGTGATATACTTATGTGTGACGGGAATAAAACACACGCCGATCTCCATCAAATTCTTGCCTTCATTCTCCTTATGAAACTTTGACTGCAGTACTCTGTGCACTGATATACACAATACTTATTGGTCATCTCATTCTCTTCGGATATATTATGATGTGCTACTAATTTGTGTCAGGTTTGCCTGTGTCATGCCATGTGACACTGCGGTGTGAGTGCTAAGAGGACGTAAGTCCTGCAAGAATTGGACGAATTTATTGACGACATTGGCGAAGCACTGACTCAAGAGTCGTAAAATGCCCTCTCCTCGCCACCCGTCCCCAAGCCTCCCCTTCTCTAACCTTCCCTCGACATAAAGGAACCCTTTGGTTAACTAGGAGAACGTCAACACGTAACCATGGACACCCTTTTTTAATTCTTTGGCTCGAGTCACTTTTTATTACTTTGCCAAACAAACTTTTCCGAAATTTTCCCAGAAGCAGCCCCATATATGAGACAAAAACACATTGGCCATGAATCTATACTGAATTGACAACTGTTTTCTGCGTAGCTCTAACTAGAAGGGGAAGGGTTTTATCGTGTATGTAGATCATTGCCAGCCCGGCAGAGGGGTCCTAGCATAAATGTTCACCCCAAAATGAATTTTGTTGTAGTTATTGATTTGACAGAATTTTGAAGGATGAATAGACGGAAATTATTTTCATCTCTATTAGAAAATATCGATGCAACATTTTTCAACAAAGAGGGGCAGTATACAGGCAGTGCCAGAATAGTGACTCTTATGTCCACAATTACACCTATTCATTTTGTTGAGTCATGCGGTGCTGAGGATGGATATATATTTATTTCATAATTTCATAACGTTTTTCCTATACAATGTAGTGCTTTACATGCAGTCATGAGATTTAGTGTTCGAGCTCCAGGAGGAATTGAATCTTTTGACCTTTTTCTGCTTTTACTGACTTGCTATCTTATTCGAAAATGGCAGTTCAGTGGTGCTCTTAAATGGGCGTAACAATCTGGGGACTCGTGGAAAAATCAGTTCGTATTATACTCTGCCTTTGTTTGAAACTACAAGAGACAAAGGAGGTTTTGCAAGGCAGTTTAAGTGAATTAGAATCATACAATACAAGGGTAAAGAACTTTTGATATGACCGGGTTAATGACTGTAATATAGAGCGTGCTGTACAGCACTTAAGATACCAGAACACAAACATTATTAGTTTCGTATCGAACTGCGTCTGATTCCATTCTGATGAAAAGTTATCAAAATGTTTGGCTGTTTGCAAATGACATGAAACTCCGGCCTTTCCACTCTGCGTCTTCACAATGACGGTCTTTGTAGTTTGCATCATATCATTAATGTTGGCAAAGTGGTATGTCTATCCGATACTTGTTTGTTTTGGTATGATTCCCTGTAATAGAGACAGTAAATATTAGCCTAATGGTTATGGTGTTTTGTTTTCACATGTTGAAATGCAACAGGAAGAATGCACAGTGTGAATGCACATGCAATAATGTTGTATTTGTACAGTGTATTGTACAGTGAACAAGGAGTCTTTTTATTTCTTTCTCTCCTGTTCTTTCTCATCATTTATCTAATCTTCTTTGTTTTTCTTTCTTAGCATCACTGTATACATGACCGTGTATGTTTTGTTGTGTGAAATAGTTTGTTTTTGTTGTAGTTAAGTAAGTCGATAGTTGGTTAAAACTGTTTATTTATTTCTTTGTGCATGAGGCCCCAATATTAAGCTCGGCTTACTGGGGATCCTCCTGTATGGTACCTTGACTTTTTTTTTATTATGTCTCCGTTCTCTGTCACAATGATTTGCTTACCTTTTATGTGCAAAATCAGCCATGAATTATTATGAACCATGTGCATATTTCTGAAAGTGATTATAGTTGATTATTTGTACCATACGCAGAAACAATAAAATGAAATGAAATAAAATGAAAGTACAGTAACGTTACGGTACAATTCGTGGCCGGCGCAGCCGTGGGGGCCGTGGGGGCTCGGGCCCCCACACTTTTTGTGGACCATACACAGGAATACATAAGGTGTCATCACTTGTTTATTTTTTGCTTGTCAGCTGAAGAAACCCGGAAGTGGACGGGTGGAGATGAGCTGAGGACATTTTTTTTTTCTTGTTAGCTCATGAAACCCGGAAGTGGGCCCCCACACTTTTGAAAACACTGCGCCGGCCCTGCAATTACAATCAATATGGTTATTATGCAGAGTTATATGGCTGCCTGTACATGGTAAAGACCTCCTATTTATGTAACCATTGAAAAGTACGATTTCCACATATCGACAGTAACTTTG
Source organism: Diadema setosum (assembly GCF_964275005.1). Classification (NCBI taxonomy): domain Eukaryota; kingdom Metazoa; phylum Echinodermata; class Echinoidea; order Diadematoida; family Diadematidae; genus Diadema; species Diadema setosum. Next base: position 1,704,065 of record NC_092693.1, on the reverse strand, counting down.
CAATTCAGCTTGGTGCATTTTACTCGCACAAGGTATTCTAAACTGAAAAAAGGAAGAAACGATAGCTATTTGAAGGAAGATAATGCTACCTATACCCTCTCCAATCCCATTCCCGACCCCATCCCAGCAGTAAAAGATTAAAAGATTTACCAAGAAGCTGGTAGACATGATATTGGAAAGATAACTTGTTGCGTATTCATGTGATCACATACCACAGCATAGTGCAATAACATATTCATGCCGGTATAGTGATGTGTGTGTACATTTCAAAGTTCACTTTGTAGAGCGCACGTCGTTGCCGCTGACCTTTGGAATCACAGCTTAATCACATCCTCTCCATTCCATAGATATTAAAGGCGTACAAACTCTAACAACACCATCATGGAGATGATAAAGTACAAAGACGTCTTTCATATCTTAGTAATTTCAATTGATAAGTTTATTTGCTTATAATTGTGACTAGTTCTGTTCTGTGTTATTCATATTCGTCGTGATGTCTAATATCATTATTTCTTTTTACTTTCCAATCTCTATCTAATCTCAAACTCATGGGAGATAAACTCTGGACCTCTTTAAAAGTACCTCTGAAATTGTGTCTTCGTTTTCTACAGTTTATCATGATCATTTTGTAAATGATTCCAGTTTAATAGTTAATGCGTGCCATATGAATTGTGTAACTATACACTATGAACACACATGCATATTTCTCACAAACTGAGCGTTCATTACATTGTGTCTCTTTTCCTTATTGCATTAAAGCAATCATTTTGTTACTTACTATTATGAATAAATGGTGGAACCCAATTCCACTTCATAGAATTATTATTGCTCTACAAGATGAGTATTCACTGTTAAATCATGCCTGTTTTTCTCCATTCTGTTTCTTTTTTTTTCTTTCTTTTTTTTTTTTTTTTTACTCCAGAAGCTCACATCATGGCTGCTGCTTACAGAGTCGCACCAGTGGAATTGGAATGCTCTATTTGCCTTGAGCTTCTTAAGGAGCCAACAAAACTAACCTGCACCCATTCCTTCTGCAAGGAGTGCCTGCGTGGCCTCTACCAGAACCAATCCAAAGGTGACATCGTCGACTGCCCACTCTGCCGTCGAATCACTATACTGGAGAATGGCGACTTCTCCGACCTCAAGCCAAACATGGTGCTCAAAACAGCCGTCGACGAATTCCGAGAGAAGCTTCGTTCGCTCGAAGATAGGGCTGAATCGAGAGTGATGGGGCTGATCGAAGATGTTACTCTGGTCAACAAAGTGGAGGACACCGTACACCGCTGCCATCAGGAGAGGATTGGAGACATCGAAAAAACCTTGGAAGAAAAGCTCTTGGAGTTGACGAAGAGGATGCACGACTTGATGGAACTGTGTAAGCAGGAGGAGAGCGCGCAGATGGCCACCCTAAATGAAATGAGGGAAAGTAAGATGTACGTTATCTGTGGTATCAGTGGGGCGTGTGATGTGGTGCGGAATGGATCAAACGCGCTGATGGAGGGCGCTGCATTAACCGAACATGAGAATGCTTGCAGGCATCTGGAAGAGATTCTTGAGAGGAGCGGTGATGGAGATGAACTTGTGAAAGCCATAGAGAGGAGAGCCGAAGACCTGAAATTCGTACCAAAGAAAGGGAGCAAAGACCTCGATCTGGGAGAACTCGACTGTGTTCAAAGACGGAACATTGGCGATGCCACTGAAAGCGTTACCCTAGAAGACTATTCGCTTCCCAGTGAGAAAGTGATGGGTGTAGCCATCACACTTGAAGGTGCAGTGGCTATTGGGTACAGAATTGGAGGGATTGAGACCGGTATGACAAGGGGTCCTGCAAACAGAATCCTGCAGAATGTCAACGTGTGGGGCCTGGCCATCACAAGTAAAGGGAATTTCGTCATCCGCGATATGGACAACAACGTCTCTATCTACTCACGAGACTCAGAGAAACTTGACGTCACGTTTAACACGCTGGATTGGATCGAAGGGGGCCTAGGGGACATGACCGTTTCTGATGATGATACACTCTTCATCAGTTACTGGAATCCCGAGATCATTCAGGCTTTCACACTCGAAGGTGGAAATCCCATCGCTGAAATCCGCTGCGACGGCTACGTGCCTTATCACATCTGTACCTTGCGGGGGAGTAGACAACTTGTTGTTGCAGACGGGTGCACCGTGCTCGCCACAGACGAAGACGGAGAAGTGACGCATGTAGTCACCGAGCCCGGATTGGTCGCCTGTCCCGCAGTCATCGATGGTGGTATCGTCTTCATTGCGTGGGTGGACGACCAGGAGGGCCTGGTGAGCATCGGGATGTATTCCTCCGACTTGACGCACATGCGGGAAGTTGTCCGAGACGTCGGCATAGAGAAAGGCCGACCGTGCAGATGCTTTCTGAGGACTTTAGCCAACGGAAACTTGGCCTTCACTAAGGGTTCAAGGCTTTACATTTTCAGTGTACCTATCTCATCCATTTGCTCTTTTCTGTAATCTGAGAAAGTTCCATATTGCTTGAATTCAACCCCTGGTAGCTTAGGTCATGATTGATTTTGTCAAAGTTAGTGTGAATTTCCTAGTTTACTTCTGTTTGCAAAGGTAAATCTTGCGTCAAGGCTGAAGCATTGAAAAAGAAAAAATCTCTTCAGCTCATGGTCATGTCTTCCTCTTACCCACATATGCTGCAATAATAGACATTCCAAAAGAAGCGATGATGACCTGGGTTTATGTCTTTGTCATGTTGTTATCATTCTTTGTTGTTTTCTCAATTTGATGCCAATTCTTTAAGTTCATCTGAACTACGCCCAAGTGAGCTATTGCTATCACTCGTCGTTCGTCCGTCGTGCGTCGTCCGTTGGGTAAACTTATCAATTTTTTCTGCTTCCTCTTGAAAGCCACACAACAGAGTAGTTATGTTCAGACGACAAGCCTTAACCTCGAGGTTAAGCTTGTAGTTAGGGACCATGTAGACGCACTCGTAGTTAGCTAACCTCGAGGTTAGCTCGATGTTAAGAGCCAGGAGAAATCTTAAAGCGCTCTAACCACGAGCCGCGGGGGATCCCCACTCGTAGTTAAGCACCGTGTGGACACAGAAATCAACGCACTCAAAGGGGCAGGAGTTTAACCTAGAGGTTTCATAACCTCAAGGTTAAGCTTCGTCGTGTGGACGCACGTCGAAGTTAGGGGGCAAGAGCTAACCTCGAGGTTAGGGCTTGTCGTCTGAACGTAATTATTATCATCAAACTTGGCAGGTAGCATCCCTAGGGTGATGGGATCTTAGTTTGCTCAAATGGGCACTATACCCAACCCCTCCCACCCATGGGACCGGGGCATGGGATCCCCCAAATGGAAGAATGGTCAAAATTATTCTTCTCGAGAGTGAGAAGTGATGGCCTTAAGTGCTGTGAGTAAATACGTAGATAACGGCAGTTTTAAGTTTGTTCATTGCGGGTACGAAAGTGCCCTTCCTTGGGGCTCCCTTGAGACCCGGATGGGGAGGGAAAATTAAGGACCAATTTCCACAATTTTCGACTCCTTTTTGAAAACCCCATGAAACCAATTTTCATCAAACATAGCATGTAGCCTCAATTAGGCTACATTTCAAATCTTCCTCTGTAAAACCAAAAGCCTCTGGTGATGTGAATAAGTACATCGGTGACTGCAGTTTCAAGTTTGTTAAAGATGAAGCTAGAGATGCCCACTCGGGCCCACATGGGGTCGACATTTGCGTCCAGTTTTCACACGTTCTGCTTTTTCTTGAAAACACCATGACAGATTTTCACCAAACTTGGCAGGTAGTATCCCTAGGGCGATAGGATATTAATTGGGAGGGGGGGGGGCAGAGGCCTCAAAATCTCCCAAATTAAGGAATAAAAAAAAAATTATCTTGAACCAGGTTTGAATCGCAATGCTGTAAGTACATTGGCTGAATGCAGTTTCAAATTTGTTTACGGTGGAACTGGGTGTGCCACCCCCCCCCCCCCCCCGGGACCTGGTTGGGCCCAATTTTCACATTTTCATCTTCTTTTTGAAAATGCATGGTCAAATTTTTGCCAAACTTGTCAGATATTTTTGTTAAGATGATGGAGTACACATAGCCACCAAGGCCCTCTTAGGGGCTGCAGGGAGGGGGCAGAGCCACCAAATCAAAGTATCTTTAAATCCAAATTCGTCTATAAAATCAGAAATACTCTGAGCAAACACAGCGTACATTAGTCAGTGTACTTCCAAGTTTGTTTCTTGCAGATCAAGGAGTAACTCCCTTGAAGGCGGGACCGAATTGGGGCCAGTTTTCTCATTTTGATCTCTTTTTTGAAAATGCGTGTTTAGATTTTTGTACAAATTTGGAAGGTATTATTGCCAGTGTGATAGAATATATAAATGAACACTATGCAATGCCCTCCAGAAGATCTCTCGAGGCTCCCCATGTTTGCTGTGCTCTTCTTGGGTAATCTGCAAAAATGTGTTGGAGGTGAACATATTCAGGAAATATGTTCGAATGTAAGTAAAGTTTTTGGTGAAACAATTACTTTACTTTTATCTACAGCATCGCGCATATCATATACAGTACACGTATAATCTCAATATATGTGGAAGATGTCGCATTATTTTGTATCATCCGGTAGGCAAATAAGAATAGCGTAAAGAACAAGTTAGTACAAGAAAAATATGCATTTCTGTTAAGCACTTTAATGCTAGTATCATAAACTATGTACTAAAGTGTGCTTTGCGTGACAAGCATCATAATATTCTCCATGAACAAAATAGGTAGATATATAAACTGTATTCTTTTCAAATATATTCATGACCAGATGTACTGCTTTAATAAATTTTACATATTGTTAAACGTGTGCATTGCACCTGGTAGAATTTTTATTTTTTTTTTGAAATAGCAAAACAGTATCCAGCATTTTTATAAACTCAACTTGTTGGCAGATATCCCAAGTGCTGCAATATTTTGGAATATATTGTTAGTCTTTACTTAACTAGCTGTGATCGCTTTACACCACATTATTGCACTTTTGCTTGTTCTGTGGTACCTAATTTAATAAGCTATGATATTTTGAATATGTACCTTTCTTATCCCGTCGCAAGAAAATGTGAATAAACGTGAATGTTTAAATTTCCTGTGTGTTTCTTGGAAGCCAATACATGTTCATTGTGAGAGCTTCTGTGACAATGAGCGCCATTTTCTAGGCTGGCGCCATTTTCGCACTGGCGCCAGCTGAGTCGATCATACAACATTGCCCCCATTCCCTATATCGAATGCCTGAAACAGACTAATGCACCAACCATGCTTGCATAGAGCTGAATAAGAATGAAAATGTAATGTGCTGCCTCTGTGAGCAGCAAATTGAATAAAAAGAGCAACTTTAAAGTAATTTTGTCACATGAATCTTATCCTTCTCCATTTCACACTTCCGATAAATAATCGATTTCAAGTATGACTATGTGTATGTCGTCCACTTAATTAGAAATGATAAAAAATAATTGGTTATTTTTATATTAACATTGTTCTGAAAAGTGCCAGTACCGATAAGTTACCTTTTGCAATTGTGAAAAAGGGTTACAGATTTTCAGCCTGAAATGAAATGTGTATTATTAAACCTTGGGTATGAAACTATACATGACAGTTTCTTATACCATCATTAAACTGGATTTCCGGAACCGAAAATACAGAATCGCTCCTAGGGTTACGCTTAAGGTCAAAGAGAATGACAAGCACTATGACTGTATTCTCAAGGTAGATCTACTTGTTTTTGTGCAATGTGCAATTTTTGGCTACAGAATGATTCGCTATTCTCTTTGTGAGTGTTTACCATTCATAATGAGCTTCAACAGTCGAAGTTACTCCAACCTCCCTGGACAAATCGTATCTTGAGTTCCATTCCAAACGTGTCGAAGCTTCTCACATAATGATAGCGTGCTTGGTATTTACGAAGTCAGCGGCAGCATTTGGCTCGCTTGTTGAATTTCCCCCGTCCAATTAATAAAGCGTCTGTCAACAGGTCTCTGGGACCATTTATTGTCCAATCCCTCACCGTCAAGGGGTATGGGGATCGGGGAGTCTGGTGCCTCCTAGGTTTTCGGTTGAAGATTAGCGTGTACTTAGGACCGGAAATGTTTAGAATCTTGATTAATCAACAGAGGGGAAGGAACCGGGACACCGTGGGTTGTGTTTGCATGATGAAAGCCTCTTTTCGAGCTCCTCTTCATTCCTCTCTCGTGCAAGTATGTTGAAATCACCGCTCAGATACCCGACATTTTGTTTCCTGAGAAATGGGGAAACGAGGACAATTTGTCTATGGCACAGGGATTGGAAGATAATCAGAGAGTAGGGGCATCGACCGACGAGGGCGTGGATGGGCTGGGAGAAAGGTTGGCGAGAGTAAATAGGAGAGTAGAGAGAGGGAAAGAAGAAATCAGAAGAGAAGGAGAGAGTGCGTGTGTGGCTGAAAGAGACTTAAAAGTTTTTTTTTTCTTCGCATGGTTTCCGTTGCTGATTGTCAATGCGACGTTTCTTGCATACATGACGTTCAAATGGAATTGCTTTGTGCTCATCTTGCATCTCTGGTTTTATTTATAACATCTAGAATGTTTGATCATACTAAGCGTCAGCACATCTTTTTTTTTTTCAGAAATAACTCATCTGTAACCTTCCAGGGATGCCATGACAACAGACAGTAAGAGAAAACACAGTAACAAACATTCACATTTAAGGCAAATTATCATTCGAACAGCAGTGACAAACTCGAGAGCTGAAAATATTTTTTTCATGTTCATAAAGGTTTATGATTTCATTATGCGTCATCCTCGTCATCACCTGTAAGCGCATCAAATTGCAAGCACGACTTTATGTACACACACACACACACAGACACACACAGTCATGCGAAAATACACCAATACTCGGACGACATTGACGTAGTAAAATTTGCGCCGCTGAAATATTAATTTGTCACCGAATAGCTTTGAATTATTTCATTCCACCTAGCACGAACGAAAAAGGGATCTTAAAGTGAAATATTCATACTACACCGTGAAATTACCATGCAGTCGATGTTTAGAAAACATCAAGATACCATGATCCTATGTTTTCCGCAGGGATGCACACCAGAGTCTATTTTCGGGGGGGGGGGGGTGGATGTGAGGATGAAACGTCTCAAGACATTGTTGCTATTTTGGTTGTCTAAACACTACGTCAGTCTCTGAAAGGCAGAGCAATTTTATACCCAATCTTTATCATTAAAGGTATTATTTATTGTCTGCAGATGAAACAAAAACCCAGCTTCATTGCTTCAAAATAACTTCTAAAAAAAAATGAGATAGGGATAGAAACAACCAATGTAAAAATGTTAATCAGTATAATCAATGTTAAGTATTGCTAAATATACAAAATGTGAAAAATAGTTATGATGAAATTGTTAATAGGAATAAACCATCTACAGTAATGGTTTAGTGAGAAAAATAGTAACATCTCTATATATTTCAGGCTTTATTGGAACATTTTTTTTATATCGTAGGATGTTTTGTGATACAACCGACCTACACTTATGCATCAAATATGATAACTCGAACATTTTTGAAATCACTGCTCCCAATGGTAAACAATACCTTTAAGGTCAGTCGTTGCGCGCGCACCCGATTTTTCAAGGAGCAACAGGAGTTGAATCATCCCCCGAAATGATTCAATTACAGCATCTGTTATCGCAATCGGACAGATGAACCGATCACGTGATCAGATGTCGTCTGCTTGCTCGATTTTTACCGGGGAGAATGGCGTCGGGAGTTCATTTCTGTACAGGATGGTGAACCTATCTGACCAAGATTAATGTGTTCTGAAAGAAAGTAAAAGTACTAGATATGATAGATATTACTAACACTAGCATAGAAATACGACAGAGAAAGAAAGGATGATGTCTAAAGTGTACAACAGCGACTTGGAAGATGGAATTATGTGGCTTGAGTGATTGTAATGATTGTAAGAAAGGAGATCAGTCAGGCAGAGCCGAAGAAGAGGAAAGAAGTGAGTATAAAGAACAGAGTAGAATAATCATGAGTCTTCTGAAAGTTTATGGCAATGTTCCAGTTCATTGTTTCATTTATGTAATAATGTAATTCACGTCACTTATAATTTAAAAGTGAATTATCAGCAAAAGTTATCCATAGTTTAATCTCTATTCAGCATCCCCCCCCCCAAAAAAAAAAAAAAAAAATGGAGAAATACATATGTCTGTCCAATCATGTCTTATGATCGTCGGATTCACTTAATTAGACATTCTACTAGAAAATTCGATATAAAAAAGTAACACGTTTTTAAAAGTTATATGAAATATCATGAACAAAAGGGAGTGAAAACAAAATGCTACACGAAGCAGCATTAGGCCTTTATTACAAACAACGACCCATATCATTTCCGATCGCGATTGGTCGTAATCAAATTATCGGGGTGATATCGCTTCTAGATGAGCGAAGCGCGAAATCGCTGCTCGCTCACGGACAAACCTGATTCATGAACATGTTGCGTGCTAGCCTTGCTCCGAGGAAAATCAATTTTGCAGATTATCTTTCAAAATTGTAGAATTTGTTACAAATTAGATCCATTCTCAGTTTAGACTCTGAGGACCGCCACCATAAAAATGATGCCATTGACAAATGCATCTATAGAGTCAAATCCCATTGCATTTTGTTTGATATGTTTTTTGGTTTTGTTTTTTCTTCTAGAGATTGGAGACTAAAATCATGCAAAATGATAAACGTTTTATCCTTTGCTTGCAAGAACAGAATACAAAAGCCGTCGTGTTTTAAGCCTCGAGTCTCGTGTCTGTTACGCTTGAGAGTCTACCACAATGTGCAAGTATACTCTCCGGAAGTTCTACACAATACAGGAAGAAGAAGAAGAAGAAGAAGAAGATTAAACCTTTAGGCAAAAGAAGTGGCGCGATTGATTACATGACATTTGCTCCTGCGTCAATTGCTCCGGATCTTTAGTTTGATGTGACGATTAGGATTAGAGTTAGGTTTATTTTTGTGAGTAGGATTTATGTCTAGCTTAGCGTGAAGATATTTTGTGGGAGAAATTGTTGCAGGAGCAAATGTAATGGAACCGGCGTGATTATAGGATTAAGTGAAGTTTAACACCGACAATATCATGTAGAATATAACTCACCATAATTAATTGAAGTGATAATTGTCTATGCCCTTAATGAGTGTTTTTTTTTTAAAGTCAACTGGTCTGTCCATATTCCATGGTTAACCAGCTTCTCACGTTTGTTTTTTTAAGGGTCAAAATAGTCAACCTTTGTGAAAGATTAGAGATTTTGCACTAATAGGCAATATCCTTGTTAAAACTGCCACCTACTCAACGGGTCGTTGTTATCAGAAATATGTTATCTAGGCATAAATTTTAAGTTCAGAGCGGAAGGACAATTCCGCAGTAACAAAAGACAGAAAAGATTGTTTCTTAGTTTTGACAAATTGGACGTCTTGAATGAGACTACGAGCGAGAACCCTGCGCGCATGGCGTCGAAAGATGCAGCGCGGAGAATGGAGAGCTGCCACAGAAATTACCGACAAAATATGGACCAAATTGGATTAGCAGGTATCTCTTCGTATGAAAAGGAACGGAGAAGAGGCTTTCGTGCTCTGCTCCATGTGCTTAATTCAAAGGATAAAATGGAAGACCTAATTTTGTGTTCTCAAGCGGAGATTGTAGCGTACCGTACGTTTTTGTGTGCCAGCCCATACCGCATGAGGTAGAAGTCAATTAAGAAGGCATTGACTCAACTTTACCTTCAGGTTTTCGTTTTAGTTCTTCTGTATACTCTGTTTTATTTGCTTGTTTGAATTCACTTATGTTATATCGTCCATATTGAGCTGGACTTGTGGTGCGAGAAAGGAAAATAAAAAGAAGGAAAAAAAAGCATAGTTGCTAGTCACCTGTGGTTTTATACGGGAGGCTATATTCTGCACATTTGCGTTGCCATTATAAGTCCATTGCAACGATTGATAAAGAGTATAAGTGCGTTACACGTGGCTTCGCGACTAACGTGTCGTTGCCATTATCTGTGTCACTGTTTACGTAGGTTGACGTCATTGCTGACAAACTTGATGGAATTTCTTCGAAAAAAATTGTTCGTGAGCATTGTTCCAATTGACATTAATAAATCTTCTACCATGTACTCTAAAGTTTATTAGGCACGACACAATAATTTATATCTTATAAACTTACTTGACAATACACAACATCTTGAAATCTGTTAATCTCCCCCCAAAAAATAAAAAATAAAATAAATAACTAAAAAACGAAATCGACAAGTGACAGTCTCCTTAATGTTCTTATCATTGTTCATATTGATTTCTGGCATAAATCATGCAGTGTTTTATCGTTTATCTGTAGATGAATTCCTGTTCTTTCGTTCATTCTCTCGACGTTTTTCATCTATGGGTCAGAAGAGTCGGAAATCTTAGCAATCTAAACGCCTTCAACCTTACCCCCTCAGAAGATTTTTTATACAAGCCAGTGAGTTTAATTTCAGTGATGTTTCCAATTATGATTGAAACAGCGCAATGATAACAACGATAATGATAGCAAAAGGAAAACAATAATAATGACTGTGATCATTCATGCGTACGTAATGATAATTAATAAAAATTATGACATTATCCACTTGTTATCAATGTGCTTAGTGCTGCACAAAGTGCATAAACTAGTTACAAACACAGTGCAGACGACTAGAACGCATAAGTACACAACTACGCCGAAGAACACAATCAACAGAAAGACTAATAGACACAGACTAGAGAAACAAAATACATATCTAATCATGCTAGCTTAAATGAATGGTTTGCTTTTTTTATTGCATACTGCAAATTGTCAAAGAATCCGCAGTTCGTGATGTCTGTCGTATAATCGTTCCTGAGATATGACCACCTATGACATGATCGATCCCTTTTTTCTTTTTTCTTTTTTTTTTTTTTACTTCGCAAGCAATAAGTAAGTCATGAACGAACGTGTTTATCAGGTGGACTGTTTCAAAGGAATGATAGTTTAATGGAGATAGTACCATGTACACACTGAAAGACATCTTCAACAATTAGAAACTTGAATCAATGATGTTATGATTATTATAAATGTTACTTTAATTTCATTCATTATTGTTTGTGTCACGATCCTCATTATCATTTTCATTCTTAATTACATGATCACCGTATATGCAAAGAGGGCGTATTGCGTTTGGAGGAGAATATAAAGGAAAATAAAGGAAAGTGAGCAGATGTCTTTAGGAAATTCAACATTTCTTTGGAATTTTAATGTTGTTTGAGGAAACTATGTGCTGGTACGATCATTCTTCTTCTTCTCCTTTTGAGAATGCAACAGGAAGATGAACTGGCGTCAGTCCGCGGCGTATTTGACACCTCGCTCGCTCTCCATACCGGACCCGTGCCATTTCTGTCGCCAGACGAGCGGGGCGGAACGTGATTAATTGCGACCACCACTCGGCAGGCTACAAGCTGCGTTTCCCCCCACAAATGTGAGACTATCCATCCTCCCTCGTCTTCTAATCTCCACTTTGGCCCCTTCGCTCTCCCTCTGTCCCCCTCAGCCTCTGCCTTTACTTCACTCTTCCTTTTTCATGCTATCCACCCCCTTTGTATCTCGTACGCCTGTTGAATCCATGCGAGCTCTGATTGAGGCAGATAGAAGGTAAACATCCCAGTTTGGTAGGACCATAGACGAGCCTCGGCAATTTATCTTTATTTTGAGAGCGCCAGTTCAGAGCACGGTGTGGTGATAGAGTTTATGTATGTATACCCTACATTCTTATACAGTGACCCCAGAGTGCAAGGGAAGGGCATGGGAGTTAAGTCAAGTTTATGCCCGATTGAACAGCGTCCCATCCTACGATTCGCTCCTCCTGCTAAGATGGAAGTGCTTGGTTGGCTATCTTCTGTTTCAGGTTGATGGGGGTATGTTGCATTTCAACGTTTATACTCCATAAAAACGATACACTATGCAAACAGAAACATATAATTCAGATATTTCATTTATAATTAAGATTGCCGGTACTTTCGTGTAAGAGCTATTGATGAGTGTGGGTGTGGGTGTGTAAGTGTTGGTGTGGTTTATTCATCTAAGAGACCTTGAATGCAAGGAAAAGAGGAAAAGGTCGCAGATGAAAAGAGAGGGAAAGCGAGTTCAGGACCCACACCATTAATTTGTGCATTTGACATACCAGTAGAATCCTTCCACCTTACAGGTGGAGGGTAACCACCAGATACACGCCATGTAGGAAGGAGTACATTAACTTCGATTGAAATCAAAATGCTTACAGTCCGTTGACTTGTTATTCCGTCACTGCGTCGAGGAATCCAAGGTATTATATGGCGTTACCCGTCTGCTATAGGACACGGGGAACACGCCCCTGAAAAGAAGGGAGATACAAAGACGGCAGAAACACGATGATCTCCCTTGAGGCACTTGTGGATTTTTACCTGTTCACCGACTTGGCGGGACTGCTGTTTTAAGCCCGCAGATTCGATAATGCAAATGGATTGGGGAGTTTTAACAAGATCAGCGCGAGTTTCTGTGAGGGGAGTAAAAAGATGTACCGCCGAGTTGATCCCCGATGCTTTCAGAGATTTGATGAAATATTCTTGGAGCGAGGGACAGACAAAACATAGAAGCAAAAAAAAAAGGCAGAGAGTGAGGGAGAGAGACGAGTAATGTAGAGAGAAGAAGAAAAAAGAAAAAAGAGAACAAGGGAGAAACTGGTAATTGAATTTTCTTCGCATCGGGTGCGCACTTAGCAATGATTTTATTCTCCCACCATTTTGGCGTGTTATTTTCATACCATGTGGAAATATCGGTATCTCTGGGTTGAGATGGAGGCGAATGTTATGGAGTGCATTACAGTTCCGCCAGTGAATGGACTTCGTAATCCCAAATGAAGACATACTATTCTCCATAAAAAGTACACTGGTGTCGTGTGCAACGGACATTTCAAACAGCGTGGTTTCCAATTCCCTCCTCTTCGCCGAAAAAAGATGATATAATCGAGTTTTTGGCTCCCAGTCACTTCTACTGCTTCCAGCATCCGTCGATCGTTTGTATGTTTTATTGATCCCCACACTCATGCACACACATTCACACACACACACACACACACACACACACACACACAACTGCAACTGCATCTGTTTCTTTGCCTCCGCATTCGTAGGCAGCATTCGAGAGTCAGCTGACAGTAATATAATTCATAGATGGATCATAATGTGATTTTAGATTCCCTTTGACTTGAATTTCATTCAAAGTGTCATTCAAGGGTTGACGTGCAAGGTGGACTGACCAGCCACGGTCGATAATGAATTCACCTGAACAGAACTGCGTCTACTTTACTTTCCCGTTCATTATACTCTGCAGAGACCAAATACGTATGTTTCTGTAAGCCTGCATAACGCAATGTTATTTCCAACGAAGCATAAGACAATTACGTAGAATTCAGGATTTATCATACATATTAACTTGAGGCCGGGGTGTAACTCTTCCGTTGTACTCATTGTCGGTTCAATGTTTTTGTGTTTGTTTGTTTTTTTCACAAGGCTTATTAATTCTTGACCTTGTATAAAATCTGCGCACACCCGCTAACTTCATATCTTAGGCAGATGTTTAGTATCTGTAGATCCGTTTTAATCATAGCTCAAGACGAGACCGCTGGTGAGAAATGACCACTGTGAGCGTTTGTACTTACTTTTGCTTCTCTATATGCCATAAATTCTATTTCGTAGGTATAGCCTTCTATCTTATTATTATTACACAGACACTCCCAAATTGTATACACATTGACAAACAAAACGCACATGCGCACGCATGCTCTCTCACTCTCGTATACAGATGTTCCAGCGCGGCTACAGGCTATCGTCGCTCTACCAGCGCGCCTCAATTTACACGTAGAAATCGATACCGGAGATGATACGATTGACGGAGGGAAGCCAGTACGGGAAATTACTGTATCGATAGAGGTGCTATCATAGTTGTCTGCCACTACTTTGGGCTTTAGAATGAATATCGCGCGTGGAACCGTTACAGCCTTATTCTCAGATACAAGCAGTATGCGCTCGGACTTTGGACAAAGTTTGTAGCAACAAAACGATCAAAAATCTACTTATAAGTAGTTCATGGCACGCAAGTCACACCCATTTCAAAGAGCATCGTTAGGGGAAAAAATTGGCCGAGTGCTCTGATGACGATGCAGAAATGCAGGAAAATCTTATAAGAATTAGCTAACTTCATTGCTGTTCAATGACTCTTCTAATTCATCTGAATGTAGTTTTGATATACCCAATATTTTTTTTTCCTGTTTAGCAGATACATCTGCAGAGTTATCGTGTGAGCTTAGATGGAGAGGGAAACCCCCGCTATGACGCCGTGTTTTTCTATACATCCTATGCTCCATTCCTACGTCCTTGCGTTTTGTCTTTCGGGCGAATAACAGATGTCTTCCAGTCAGCCGCCATTGTGCTGACCGAGATTTCATTTCCTACCAAAGCCGCGGGACGTGCACGCACAACGAAACAGGTTCAGCCGCGCGCTGTGGTATCACAATGGGAAGAGGAGAGGAAATAGGCAAACTGGAGGATGTTGCATAGAGTATATGGGAGGAGGAGGAGGAGGAGGAAGAGGAGGAGGGGGCAGGAAGAGATGGTCGGTGTGAGGAAATGCTTTTTCTTCCTTTTTTTTTAATTCATTCAGGGTTTTGTAGGGGTACGACCTCGGGGTTATTCCAGCGGGGGGACTTCCTCAGGTCAGTCTCTCTTCACACTGATTCCGGGGCGCGCTTCGATGACCAATTCGGGAAGCCGTATTACAAGCACGCACTTTGCTGCAGGAAATGCAATTTCCCGAGGAGCGCCATGGATATGGATTAACTCCGCTCCAGTATCATGGCTCAAGAAAAGCGCAATAATATTTTCATCGAAAACGACTATCAAGGAAGCAATCCTTGACATTTGGTCGACCTAAAACGGACAGGTGTCCCCAAATTACCCTGCAAGCTCTATGCAGAGCAACACAATAGCCAAATCAATGGTGAAAACAGTCGCAACAATATCCAACTAACAAACAAATACACATGCTTGCGACAAAAGACAAGTGCACACAAGCTCTCCTGTTCTACGGTTGCTTTCTGGTGCGTGGAAAAAAAAAAACCCACTAGCAATTTGTTGTGATTGAGTCAAAAGTTTCAAACTGGTGATGACAGACTTTGCATTGTGACCCACTCTTGAAAAAAAAATCAACACCTAAACATGCTAAACATTATTCTGACGCCACGGATATAACTTTTGTGCATGCCAGTATGAAAAAGAGGCAATGCCATGATCACCTGATTTGTTGGTTCGTAAAAGTGATGACGACCAAAGTCATTATTTCACGAAAACCTGTGAAACTTTGCTAGTCTATAACATGCTTACATTACTTTCCACTTATACTGTTCAATATTGTTTGGTTTTACTATCATTTTTTTCCCTCCATAGCAGTCAACTTTAGCGTACGTGGAGTAGCGTTTCACTTTCAGATGGCAATGCATCATTTTGTAATTATCCATCTTACTTAGATTGAAAGAGCATAAAACTTATGAGATGAAATTGAGTTGTGTGTTTGAACAGGGATTGCTGAAGTTGGGTACACAGAGGAATCCAACTGTTGAGACTCTTGGACCTCGAGGAGAGATCGATTCAATTCCTTTTACCGCCCCGAAATTTCGTCCTAATTTCGTTAATTGTGTTGATCTTTTGCAGCTAGGCGTGCGATTATCGTGTCGGTAACTTAATAACGCCCGCCCGCCTATTCCCATGCTGTCTCGATTTACCCGCCATCCCAGCGAGTAGCTTTCGGGCTTTTATTTACACCCCTTCTCCCTTCCCCTTCCCCCTTCCCCATTCTCTCTGTCCGGCTTTTTGGCTTCTTTGGTTTAGATACTTTGAGCCGCACAAGGTGGAGTGTATCCCCACGAAAGGACGTAGCCTTGGGATTTCGGCAATGCAGCTAGATGAGTGAATCACTGAAATACCAATCAGAGAATCGCAAGGATGGGCGGTAGAGGAGGGGGTACATCGATTGGGAGGCATCAAGTCGCCAAAGTGGTCCTAAGGCCTTATTGATGCCATGGCCGCGCTACAAGTACAACGCGCGCGGACCTCCATATACATGTACAAGGTTTTAAGACGCACTTAATTGGCGCATGCATATCGTACCTTGACAAGCATTCCCGAGGTTGGGATTACAATCAGATTTGGCATCAAAACTGCTACCTGTTTTATTTATTTGTCAATGAATGTAAATTTCAGGCATTTCCCTACAAAATCCGAGCTCTACAGGTCAAAATACCACAAATATGTCAGAACCTCCGGTAACTGTATGATGTTAGCAAATTACTGCATTGGTGTTTTGTAAAGCAGGATAGTTCCCAAGTATAAGAGTGATAAGAGAAACAATAATAAGGAGCCATGTATTAATTCCCAAAGTTGAACTGACAACAGAGTTTAATATTGAATAGGTTGGATCCTTGGACATCTAAGACACAGATTGAAGTCGTTATCGGTTACTTGTGATAACCCTATCATTGTTATATCACTATTATCATTATTATTACTATTATTATTGTTATTGTTATTATCATTATCATCATCATCATCATCATTGTTATGATCATCGTCAGCATTGCAATTATCACAGCATGTGCTTTAGAATAATGATATCTGCTTTAAAATTACAAATGGCACCTTCATGTCGATGTACGTATAAGCCCAGCTTTATGAGCTCAATTTGGTTGCTGTTCGTAGTTAATAATGTTGCTAAACATAATGCCATAACCGTCGGCAAAGATCATGTACAACAAGACTCATAGAATTCTGGAAGTAGATCGTGCATTATCATACCATGAAACACACCCACAAACTCATAACTCACTGCGTCTGTATTTACTATATTTGAAACAGATGTTCAATTTAGTACAACCATGTTTTTACACACCATTTTGAAACTAAAGTTTGCGCCATCTTCCAGAATAAGCAATTAGTGGACTGTCTCCATACTGAATACGTAAAGAACTCTCAACTCTCAAGATACAAAGGAGTGAATACGAGACTTATAGAATGTCAAGGACTTAAAACCAGCCCGTTGTTCAGCTGGCCACTCAGAGCGGTTGTTCACTGCTGCGATGGCGGGGCAGAGAAGGAGAGGATAAACTTTGGGTGCCCATTACACTAACACACCGCTCTGAGAGTGTGTAGTTTATGAAAACAAAGATGACGCTCACTAATGAAAGTTTAGCTATCAGTTACCACAAAATATGAAAGCCTGCAGAAAGGCTCACCTCGCCGAAATGGGATAACAGATTGATATTGAGTAGGTGCGTCACGGCAATTAACTACCGGACACTTATGCCTTACCGTCTGAGAGATATGACGGACAACCGCGTCACATTCTCCTTTATCAATCGGTTTAGAAATACAATAATGATTGGCGTGAAACTCCGCGGTAAAAATGCACAAGGTGCGAAAGCCCAGTGGCGGCGCTTTTCAGCTTTGACCTTTGGTAACACCCGCTCCCATTGCAAGATGGATAGGCACGCTCCTAATGACGCAACAATGTACTGCATGGTCGGTGAATATAGACAATGCTTCGGGGCGAAAAAGATGGGGGAGGGTGGAGAAAGAGGAGCAGGCTGGGAAACAAGACGCAACAAATAATTTAGAGCCGCCTCTAAAGAAGACAAAATTGTAAGGCAGATGGAGCGCAGATGAGTAAGTGACATGCTTGACTAAATCAGAGCCTTCCTTGGCCGTGAAACGACGGTAAAAATAGTAGTCCCATGCATAATAAATCGTGTTGGTCCAGACGCCCCTCCGGCATCGTCACAGGGAGGGAACTCGCCGTAAATATCTCGACGAGAAGCAATGTCGGCTTGACGAGTGTCATCCCAGATGGAAAAATCGTCCTATCTCGCAACAAGGAATATGCAAAGACATAAGTATGGACAGAATTGTATAGGCCTACAGGAGATTAGGTTATGTCGTCTTTGTTCAATATGACTTTGCGAACACTCGGCATCAGTATTAAAACACACACACACACACACACACACACACACACACACACACAGAGAGAGAGAGAAAAGGATAACCCCGAAGCTTGTCAAACGCACAATGGAAATCCCATTCCTGTCCGTGTGTTACAATGCTGGTGATGATCCGTCATGGAAAATAAGGGAGAAAGAATGAATGGAAATGGTGAGTAAAACCGAGACGACCCGTCTACGCATGCGCACTTGGTGAAATTTGAGTGGGGACGGGAATGTCGAGGTCCGTCCGCCGAGACATATGGCAAAAGGGGTCCGGGAGAGCTCTCATGACGATTAAAACCATCACCTCACACCTTCCACTGGCTCCGTTAATAGGACGTTGTTATGTCATCAATTTTTCAGTCCTGCTGATTTGTCACGGGGCGCATTTGGCGGGGACATGAGGAAAATGAGGTACGCTCTTTTGTCTCCGGTACAAAACTTCGCAACAGCTTTCTTTGCCATTACTAACCACTGGGAATATTGGGCTATCATGACTTGTACGAGTACTATCTCTTCACTTTCCATTTATTTCTTGATGAGAGGCGATTAAACCCTACTTCGTGAAGGTTCGTTGTACTATCCTTCTATTCACAAGAAATGTGTAACATGTTGTACTTCTTTGAAATTGCTACAAGAGTCGTTGGATAATGGAATAAATTATGCACTTTCTTCAATGAACATTAAAGTTATGAGCATGCGTGAAAAGAGGGCTCAACCCCTCCCCTGCTAATTTGGGAATGAATACCAGGGATGAGAAGATGAATCGACGAGTCGCAACAGTGCTCAGGATTCTCACAATGGCAGAATCAGTAAGATAAATATAAATCGGGAAGGGAAAGCAAGAAGGAAAGGGAGAAATGGAGAAACAAAAATGGGAAGAAATGGGAACCGGAGTGGAAAAGTAAAAGATGAAAGATGTCTTTACCCAGAGAAAGTCATCCTCACCGCTCACTTCAACCTCGTAAGTATCATAAATAGAGTGAAGAAACTTTCGCTATCGAGTTCGTTCTCCATATCATTTTATATTGCATGGTTTGAAAATCATGAATATTCATGAAAAAGATCAACACTTCTTTGTTGCCTCCCCATCCCCCCCCCCCAAAAAAAAAAAAAGAATGGGGGTAGTGGCAAGAATGAAATTTGTGTTACTTTTTTTTTTATTTACTACAGCATTCCATCTATGTCGAAGAGAACAAAATGAATACAGCCCCCAAAACACACACACACGTGCACGGGAATGAAGCTCATTAGCCTGTTTATATGCGGCATCATCCTCTTTATATTATTAACGTTCAGATTTATGCTGTGATAAAAAAGCTGGAATCAAATGTAAAGATATCTGACGGACACACGCGCGAATATTTCATTTTCCACCTACAAGTATAATCTGTCAAAGATCATACTAGTATGTGACCTGACCAACGGAATTTAATTGACCTGATGACCACTAACAAACCATTCCCTTGCAACTCCAAACGACCAGGAGCTATATCAACAACAGCTTATTGCTGCCAGTTTTAGGTTGTAGCATGGTGATCAGCGCCATCTAGTACCGTGCACCAGAAAAGTGCGGTCGCGGCCGCTAAAAGGGGGCACTATTCTCTGGTCACGGGTGACTACCTTGCTCAGTGTCCATCTGTTGAGATGTTTTTCAATTGTGTCCTCAGAGACCCGACGTGAACCCACGTTTATTGGAAGTCGTTACCGCCATCCGTAATCAAGCTCTAATTTCCTGCAGTGCCTTGTTCCTAAAAACACTCCTGTTGGGGGGGGGGGGGGGGGATGAAAAGATGTAGAATATGTTATGGCCGTATCAAGGGCGAACTCAGGTGAGCAAGTTCGCGCGCCCAGCTCCCTCCCCGGGAGGTGTTGGGTACGCAGGTGGTCAGACAGCGGCGGCAATTACCGTCCGCCGGGATCTAATGGCGCGCCCGCGACTTCGCGCCTTCACACCTCGCAGAGTACATCTTGTGGTCGTCTGCCCATTTTCGCGTATTCCGTGCAGTGATGCCATCATGACGTCCGGTTTGTTTTCGTTTGTTTTTCCTCTTTTTTTCCACCTCCTGATAACAGAGAGAGAGAGATAACTTGGTGGATCACATAAAAGCAATATTCTACGATAATTACGTGTGCTTGTTGTGAGTGTGTGTCAGACCAGACAATACAGGGGGTGGAGCTTATACGCGGGAATGAAGAAAACAATGACATCATCTCCTGCGATGATTAAGGCGTAATTGCTTCAAATTGATTTATGAATCGCAGTCCAAAGAATCAGCAAAGTCATCATTGAATGAGTCATAGTCATGAAAAAAAAATGTATGGAAAGAAGAATGAACAGAAGAAGAGGATGCCTCATGTGTCTGATATCACAAATTTAAGGAAATGACATTGAGAAAATATGAGTTCTTTGTTTAGGGAGACCTTTTGGGATGACGTGTTTTTACAGTTGTGCTGTATTTAACAGGTTTCCAAGTTGTTCATGTTGCGTGTATAGCGGTCAAGGTAACAACAATGCAAATGAGTCATCTTTAATTTCATTGTCTATTTTGGAAAGTGCGAGTTGTAAATAGGCATGGCCGCAATAAGGTGTAGTAGGACTTTTGAGTATTGTTTTACAGTCATTTCATTTTTTTTTTTATGGAGAATTAACTCTGGTAGACTTTTATTGATGAAATTTGTAAATATTAATGAAATTGTAAAAGAGATTTGTTGAATTTAGACCAACCTCTAACTTGTTTTTTAAAATTCTATATAGACTAGGTTTTATATAGTTCATTCAAAATACAACACCATTGGACAATCGATCACATGACAGCGGTGTTACCGCGCACGCGCAGTCAAAATAATCAGAGAGCACATGCTGCTATGTGACGCATCGTGTACATGGCCGGCGCCACGTTTTTTAAAAGTGGGTGGGGGGGGGGGGGGGCGGCAATTTATATTTCTGGTGCCATTTCAGGGTTTCATCAGCTAGCAAGCAAAAAACAAACAAAAAAACAAACAAACAAAAAAAGGCCTTCAGCGCAACTTTCTGATTCCACTTCCGGGTTTCTTCAGCTGACAAGCTAAAGAAAATCGCTCTTGTACAACTTGTACTTCCGGGGTAAAAAAAAAATGGGAGGGGGGGGGGGGGCAAGCCCCTTACTTTACAGTTATGAAATCGATAAAAATCGAATATTGAAATTGTCAGATATATAATGCTTACCAATAAACTAAACAAAGGTCAACAAAGAATTTTACTCACCGCTTTGTAATCTTTTTAAGTCTTGAAAAGGAAATAACGTATGCATATAATTATATAAAACAGGATTTTTGAGAACATGTTTATACACAGAAGCCTATATATAAATATATAAATATATTTATATATACATATATATGAATGTACATACATTCAACACTGTTATACAGGTATATATATATATATATATATATATATATATATATATATATACACAGTATTAGAATGGTAAAAGTTTATTCTAAATCAGACTTGAAATATGGAAAATACGGGATATCAAAAATTCATATATTTCACCGGACAATGATATCGGCCGCAACCTCATCAAGCAAATTAACCGAGGTGATCGTATCATCATTAAACCCAACTATGCCACTGGTTTTCCCCACAAGGCCTTTAACCTTTGACCTTTTGCTCTCTTCAAAGTCATTATTTCTAATTCATTGCGACACAACAAGTAAAAAAAAGTGGTTCTGACTGCTTGCGGGCATAGAAAAGGACATTTTGATCATTTTTTAGTGAAGCCAAAATTTAATGTCAATTTGGAGACTTATACCTCATCCTATTTGCATATGCTAATTCTGCTTATGTCAACATGTCTAAAACAATCATTGGACTGTAACAAGGGACTGTAATTAGTGTAAGTTATTGTATTAAGACTATTTTACTGAAATGTTAGTACCGAAAATATCATTATTAATGAACCACCTGAAAATGAATTCATTGTTTTTCAGTGTGAATGTATTAAGCCAGTTCGTAATTAGCTCATGTACACATTGGTACAAATGACCTTTCTTTTTTCTCAGTTGGTTAGGCACTTCACTCGTTTTCAAAGCGGCATAATGCATAAGCTAGCCGACGTAACAATTTATGGAATTCATGTTCAAACAAAGAATGAGCTTGCGTATGAATTTAGAGCAGGTGATCAGAATACTCCATCAGTTGACAATTTAGCAGGCATCCATTTCATTGTTTTTTATTGAATGCAATAACAGCCTATTTCCTTTTATATTGCGAAATACCATTCTTGCTGTCAGGTGGATGTGCTGGCAAGCACCATTTAGATAAGGATCACATGAATAATCATCGCATCACTGATGCTTATCTCAGTGAATTTACAAACCAAAATGCCTCTCGGTACAAATGACCTTTTTTCTGCTCATGCGCAAAGTGGAATTACGAACTGGTCTATTCTATAGATTTACTACATTGGGCCTGATCTTGACAAAACCTCTGCCAATTCAATTATCTAATCTCCTTATATGCTAGTTAAGATTTGTGTTTATTCATCAACTTTTATATAAAGTACTATAATTACTATAGTGTTAGTTTTACATTTAATAAAGAAATATATGTACCAATATGAAATTCCAAAGAATAATTGTCGGTATAGTATTAAAGATTGGGCAGTCTCACAAACACATAATTTCTGTATTTCGTATTTGACGGTATTTTCCAGCATAAATATGAGTAACTGTTGTAGCTTGTAAAAATGCGAATATTTCTACTTAACTAAGTTATTTTCTACAGCACGTAACATGTTTTTTTTTTTTTAATCTTTCGGGAACACTACTGTAGGAAGCTGTTCACTGTATTCGGGTGGATAAATTTATACGTTGTTTGTAAACATTGCGCACACAATTACATACACACAAAAGTGTGCAAGCACCATTATACACATAAACATACACACAAACACACACACACACACACACACACACACTTCTAGAAATGAATCTAAATTGAAACAGTTGACTTGCGAATGCATAGACTTATCCCTACTAAAACATCAAACTAAAATGTTTGTTTCCAAGAGTTCCACGGAACTAAAAAATTTGATAAATAATTTTGCCCTGTTCAACGAATTTTGAATGAAATAAACCCGGAAGAACCAAAGCACAATAATTACATTCCCATACATAGAAAAATGACGCATCTTGAAATAACTCCCATCTATATATGAATGCAGCAAATGATTTGTCAACCTTGATATTGAGTGATTTAGGCGCCAAGAGAGAAAGTCTTAAAAAGAGAAACACGAGCATGTAAATACAAAGATGATTTCATGATTAAATTATATTATGCGGCTGACAAATTGGGTTAGTGGATTATTATTCAAAATACACCATCAAGTTGTTCGTATAATATTCTTATTTTCATTCAGACGTCGTTCACACATCCATGAAAAAACGGATGTATGCATGTGCGATCTAAATGTAAATGCATCTTCCGGCTACAGGTAAAAAGAAACGTGAATAATTTATCGGGCCATCATCAGTCATGTCTGAGAGAGAAAAAAAGGGAAATGTTTGCCCACTCTCAGGGACTTGTTGAGGATGGTGGCTAGAAGGCTCGATGTGGATGCGTGTGGCAACCCCGTCGTGTGTTCCCGTTTTCTCGCTTCGAGGAAGCAGATCTGTTGATTTAAAATTTAAAGAAAGTCATGCAGCGTAACAAAGCTCCGGGCTAAACACGATCGAAAGTGGTTGACGAGAAGTCGTGGCATCCCATATCTCCCTTTCTTTCTCTCTTTTTTTTTCCCTCTCCATCTCTCTTTCACACCTTCCATCACTCCAGTCATACTGCTTCTACCCAACATACATATACACAACTCATAATTGTCTTCCGTGTTCGTGCAATTCTTTATCCAATACAAATATTTGACCCAGAGGATGGTAAATCCACGAAGCTACGAAGTAACAGCGGGGGGGGGGGGGGGAAGCGTCCTATATGTGACCGTCATTTCTAAAGTCATTTTAAAGTCTCAAACATCAACTCACAAACAATAAAAAAAGAAAATGATATTCCTTGTATATATATATATATATATATATATATATATATATATATATATATATATATATATATATATATATATATATACACACACACACACACACACATATATATATATATATATATATATATATATATATATTATATGTACAAATATGATCTGTGTTTGTATGTGTATGTGTGGATATTTATGTAAAAATACTGTATTCCACATTGACGGTGCCGTATTGCTGTATCAATTGCCAAGAAATTGGTGTGAGAAATGGCCTGCCGTTAAGTCGTGCTCGTGGCGTACACTGAATGTCTTTTTTTTTCTTATTTCATCTTTGTTCCTATACCAGAGTATACTAAAGTAGTTCGTCACGTGCATGCAGCATGCGTGAAGCCACCAAAAAGGTAACAGGTTGGGAGATATGGACAGACTAATCCAGTGAGTGCGCCCGAGAAGGCGGCGTGTGCATCTGAAGTGTTCGCAGGCTTTCGGGGGTTGGGAGACACTCGGTTTCCGGCTCAGGAAGATAAACAAAGACGGTAATGTCACATGTATAATGATACCAAATCCATTAATCTTTCCAAGAGAGGAATACGGTGGGGGAACACATCGGAAGAAAAAAAAAAGAAGAGAAAAGAAAAGAGAGAAGCAAAAATAGAAAGAAGGAAGCAGAACTTCAATCAGGTCCTGGATAAATGAATTACTTTTGGGCGCACAAAGCGAGAAAATGAGAACAGGCCATTCTCTAATCACTGCGCACAGGGGAAAAGCTATAAAACCCTAAATCATTGTGCGAAATGAAATCTAAATATTTTGATTCGGCTGACAGTGCGCGCGCTTTTTTGCTTGTTTAACGGTCAGCGCAGACGATTGGTTCGCCCTAGTCCACACTGAGAAATTAACGTTATTCCTAGTTCTGAGATATCAAGTGAGCAATGGATTTTGTTTCTCTAGCACTAATCATAAGAATGAGACGTATACATGTCGTTTATTTCTGACCTTACTTGGTGTAGGCTGTCATGACGAAGCCACTACCGAATTAATCAATGGGAAAGCACATACTGGCTCAGAGTAGTCACATTCACTGTTCACATTTGCGAATTCAGCCCTCGACGATACACTCAACAACAGCATAGTAACTTGTTGCCTACAGCGGTGTGAGTATTTTTACTGCCATTCAAGAAAGAAGTATCTAAAAGAAAATTCAGTTCTTTTTTAGGGGTTGTTCTTTTATTATCAGCAGATGTGAGATCAGAAGGCCCTGCATTCAAAGCGCTAGTGAACTTAATTTATCGATGCAAGTATGTATGTAGTCTAAGGAGTAGTGCATCTGGTGATAATAGTAGTAATTATGAGTAGTATAGTATCGATATAAAGTAACACACAGTAAATTCATAAAGCAGATATTACGTTACATCAACCATTAGACATACTTATCTGGTTTGTGGCGTGATCATGTGGGTATAATCAGGGAGGTCCTCTCACCTCCCTGGTATAATGAAGTGAACCATTATAGCCTCGCTCTATGGTTATCGCTGGAGTTAGGTAATAATACATATATTCCAGAAAGGGAAAGACTCTTGTGCGTGCTGCTCGGCTAGCCATTAGATTTTGAATGTGAACGGGACCTGTTCTCGCGCGGTCCACGCGGATTTTTGATATACGGATTAATTCCCGAAAATTGAGTGTATTGTCACGGAGGGGATCAAACGACTGTGGGTCGGGATTGAATACAAACGGGACTGGAGGTTGTGTGACACGTTTGACAGAGCGTTAGATTAAAAGAGAGACGAGGTTTGGAGAGAGGAAACAACCAAGGAAATGGGACTACAGTAATACAGACAGCAAGAGAGAGACGGGGGGGGGGGGGAGATGAAATAAAGGAGGAACGGAGAGGGAGGGATAGAGTGAGATACTATACGAGAACGTGAATCAATGTAGGCCTATAAGGAAGTTTAGAAAAAACTGTTTGAAGACACCACTCCTTTTGCAATCCGAGCCAAGCCTTCAAGCTGATCACAATAACAACATATAACATTGTAAGAAGTGAAAAACGAGAGGCTCGACAGTACACAATAGAGATACATACCGAAAAGGCACAAACTGAGTAATATTATTCATATATATATATATATATATATATATATATATATATATATATATAATGTATATGCATACATATTGGGAGAAAAGGGTATAGAAGAAGCAACACATTTAACGATCACGAGACGTTAGCTGTAGTCCTAATCGTATATAGACATGACTGTATATTGTTTGTTTTGGGGCTTACCACACATTTCTTTCTCGATAGATTTCTAGACAAAGAGTTTCAGGCAACTTGGGAGACGGCAAAGCAATTACCGTCTCAAACACGAGGAGAGCAAAGCTGACTGGAGAGCCTGCTCTGTAGTTATACGTTTACGACCTTTTGCCAGGGAAAAACTATTCACAAATCGCAAGAAGGAAGCAAAGAGAAAGAAACAGAAGCGAAAGACACGGCGGCTGGGGGATTCCAGTGAAGAAAATATATGGAGCTTGCTGGGTATTTTCTCACCGGCAGATTTTACTGACTGGTTGCTTGCCTGCCGATTAATCAAGACTCTCCTAGATTTAAGCCATTCCCCTAATTGAATAGATTGATTGAGTGTAATAAGAGTCAGCCTATCGGCTATGTGCTATTCCAACATCTTCTTTGCCTTCATTTTTTTCTCCCCCCTCTATCCCACTCTCCTCTCCCCCAATCGGAGGGCAAGCATTTACCCATTCGTTGACTCCTCGTCTGTCTCTGTTTACTTTGTAGTGTGATATAGCCCCGCGCTCTTGCAATACTGCGGTTATTCACTTAATGAGAGCAGCGAAATTGAATTACGTCTATTTCGGTCTATTTACACACCGTTTCATAATACTGCCCGTATTGACTCATAAATAGCGTGTGTACACGTGTAAATGTAATTATCGTATTGTTACATCCTGGATTCTTGCTCATGAATGGAAAGCAGTGGCAAGGAAAATTCGCGCAGCAGTTGGCATGTTAGCTTGAGATGAATTAATCTTTTCATTCGATTGAAATAATTTTTCGACCTCCGCAAGGACGAGACTATGCAGGGGGTGGGGTGGAGAGGGGGTGTGCATGGAAGCAATCTTGAGACATTTTGAGGCAGACATAAAAAAGACACAAATATAACTTCAGACAGTATGCTCCCTTCGAACTTGAGGAACTATTTTCGTCCATTTCTAACTTTTTTTCTTTTCTCTTTCACAGCGCCAACCGTGTTTTCTTTGTTAATTTTATTATTGTTGGATGTGTGGTTTGTGTGTGTGTGAGTGTGTGTGTGTGTGTGTGTGTGTGTGTGTGTTTGAGTTTTTTTTTTTTTTTGGGGGGGGGGGTGGGGTGGGGTTTGTGGGTAGATGATCGAAATTGGAAATTCGGGTTTTTTTCTGTTTTACGTCACACAAATTACATCCTTTTGTTCGTCTGTATGAAAAATAATATTTATGAAGATGGGATTTTGCATTATAGTCACAGTAAAAACTTGAAATTATGTGATTGTGTGTCTTAATGACAAACATTATAATGAACAGAAAAGTCAACATGTTTTTAACTCTTAACTCTACGAAATTTAACTTGTAGGTAATACGTTATCTTTCTGAATCCCCGTAATAAATACTGAAGGATAGATGACCAGGAATATGATATGATGATAGAATAGTGATGATAACAATGACAATAATATTAATCATAATATTAATAGTAATGATGATAATGATAATGGATAATAATAATAATTAAATAATAATAATAGAAATGATAATAATAATAATAATAATAATAATGATAATAACAATAATATAGTAATAATAATAAAAATAATGATAATCATAATGATAACAATAACAATAATAATAATAATAATAATAATAATAATAATAATAATAATCGTCATCATAATCATAATCATAATAGTATTAACAATAATAATGGCAATGATAATAACATAATAGTATAAAACTGAAATAACATGGTATTGTATAACCAGGATAGCCTCTTCATTGTATTATGAAGTACGATAACTCTATAAGAGGTGTTAGTCAATCCGTTAGAACTGATTCCATATCAGCAATGATTTCAGAAACACGCATTGTTGTACATGTGAAACCGTTGAGCTCTATATTAGGGCGGCAAACATTATTCAAGAGCACCATTTTGTAGATATGCCATTTAGTATTTTTCCCATTGAGGTCAAGAGGAAATCCATGCCTAAGAAGGAGATAAGAGCAGTTGCACGGCGCTCTTACACTGACGGTGGAATCATACCCCTGCCGAGATTGGCGTCCGCAAATTACGCCACCTACGTTGAGGACCATCGCTTTACAAAGCTGACAAAAAACGCCATGTCTCGAGTTCAACGCAAATCTGTAACCACGTTGTGAATGTTCCGTTGCGTGTATCTACATACAACGAGGGTATATACTTCGCACTCTGTTGTAAGTTGATGTTGGAAGTTTACTAGAGTCATTTCATGTAGCATTGCTTACATTTGTACATTTTTACCATCATGTTAGGTGATATTATTCGCCTTTTGTGTGTAAATGCCATTTCATTTTCACTACTCTGTCACGAGAAACATCAAGAAGACAATAATGAACAAAACGGCTAAAAAACGACAACAACAACCATGGAACATAGTAATATCATCAGTTTCAGTGACCCTGCAAACATGGTCACCAGATGCTTTGCTGTAAAGATAAACAAGTCGGTACGTTTGATTCTGCAGAGAGTCTAAGTTTAAACGATAACATGTTTTAAGATTCTACAGCTGATAATTGATACCAACATATTCTACGCATGAACATCTAAATTAGACACGGATATCTTCGGCACATATAACAATCATGACAAAAATACGTCATTAGGCTATTCAAAATGTGATGACCAAGGAAACCTGGTGGGTGTGGTCAAACTATAAAAACCAAGCTGCCATCGAAAGCGCCATCGACAGCAACCAGTAGATGTATGCAATAAAGACAATTCATAATGTATGTATGTTATCTTGCTTTGGGAATCAGGGAGAGAGAAGAAGGTTTAAAGATCTATCCATCCGAAGGCTAATGGTACACCAAGGATAAAAAGAACGCGCATATATATATAAATATATAAATATATATATATATATATATATATATATATATGTATATATATATATATATATGTATATATATATATTATACATATAATATATATAATATATATATATATATATATATATATATAATTTATATATAGAGAGAGAGAGAGAGCGAGAGAGAGAAAGATATACATAACTATATACATAGAGAGATAGAGACGGGGAGAGAGTGAGTGAAAGAAGAGAGAGAGATAAAGGGTAGAAAGGCAGAGAGATAGAGATGAAAGAGCTGAAAATAAAAAGACATAGGATTAGAGGAGGGAGATAGGTTGAGAGAAAGGGAGATAAAGAAAGAGAGAGAGAGCTGAAGATGATGTGACATATAAGCAGACAGTGCGAGTGGATGTGAAAAATGAGCCCACGTAGCTAAGGTAAACAAAGATAAAAATAAACGGTAATTGCCTGATTTATGGCCCTACTTATCTCCCCGTGGGCTGGGAAAGAGTGTCCGAGTTTGGCCCGGCTAAAATACAAGACAACATCAGGGGCGCTCTCTCGTACCACGTTATCTTCGTTCCCGAGGAAACGCAGAGCGTCTGAAAAGCCCCATTTCAGAAAGATTTCACTCATTTTTCATTCCAGTTCCATAATAACAACAACAAGACAATGGGAATCAAAACGGGACAAACCGCGCTTTGTATTTACAGTCAGCGTTTCATTCATAAGTATTACAGTATAGTGCGAAATTCTGTTGGTGATGTAGGCCTACTGACATAACACCTGAAATGTCGTGGTCACATTGTATATATTCTTGATGATAAAGATTACCATGATCTTATTACAAGTTTTGCAATGACCGTCACGACAGATCTATTCTTAATCAAATACGCCTTTGCACATGTTCTTTACGTTGCAGAATTTTCCCTAAGAATGGATTTTTTAAGGGTGTGGGGTAGGGGAGGTGGAAGTTTTAAGTGAATGCGCTTCTACTGAAAATTCCAAGGCGTCGACGAAAAAAAGCCCCGTTTATCTTCTTCAAAATCCTTGATACATACAAAATAACACAAATCTGCAACACCTGCAGTATGTATTGTGCGTTGTTACTGCAGTTGCATGGATACAACGCATGAATAGCATTTTATGTGTGTATACAGATACATGTATTAATGTGCATCTATTTAACTGTCTATTAAGATCAATTCTGCACATTCCCAATGTATTCAAAGCAACGGACATTGTTGACCCCTTTCCTTCACGTCATCTGTTTTACATATCCCATCCATCCATTTCTTTTCTCCCCTCCCCTCCCCTGCCCCCCCCCCCCCCCCCCCCCCCCCCGTCATTTCTTTCCCCCACACGTGCTCTTGTGTTGAGCATCCCGGCGAGCGGTCTGCGGGTGATAAGGGCAACAACTTGGTCCACATCTTCGGTAGACGGGCGTAATGAAGACCATCTGTTGAGGCATTTAAGTGCACGGATTAGGTGATAGCGTAGGTTTTAGTGCTCGTAGTCTTTACACAATGCGTTGAGAGTCTACGAATTAAAAAAAAAATACAGCCATGACTTCGGCAAACAACACTGGCTGATAAAACATTAGATCTTGACAGGTTGTTTACGCCGATATATTCTTTGCGATAGAATAATCCCATTATCTTTATATCAGATATTGCTGTACCTGTCTGATTCATGCGATCCTTTTAGATGGGTCTGTTATGTACACAAAAATCTTTCTCAGAAACGTGTGTTTTTAGTTTTTAGTAAGAAGCATGGTTTTGCATGTGGTGGGACGATTGGAGGTATATTATCACAAGTAATACAGGAATGAAATGATGACTTCATTATTGCACCACTTGATTCCAAACATGTGCAAGTATGAATGTGCATGATATCCTTGGCGGATGCAGTACTTATAGATGCGAGTGTATATAGAAATATACATATTTGTATACATATTATATTTACATATTATGCGCACACACACACAACACACACACACACACACACACATATATATATACATACATGCATACAATTCTGTACGTTGCTATAAAGTTGTACCATAATGATGATTTAACAACAAAAATTCATACTGTAATTTCTCAGTGCCGCATGACATTTGTTAAAGGCAATTCTTACAAACGTCGTACGTTCAAATCTTGTGATAATAAATCATATTAAAGCACGATAGGTCACCAATTCTAATTAATCTGTAAATAATCATTTGTTGGAATTGTACATAGTAACATACGACGAGCCTCACATAGTACGATCACTACGAGGACGATAGTAGTTAAACATTGTCATTAATGAATAATTATGTAAACACTTAATTCACAATCATGCGCAACTATACTGATTCAAATACTTACACAAATCATTAAGAGAATGCAGTTTAAAATGTATATGGGCAACTACTGACAAAATTTTATGCGTCTTAGCGAGTTTCATCATCTCGGGGTGGTTTTACAGCAAATTATTCCTATTTAACGAATCGATGCTAAATCTGACTTGAGATTGACCGTGGTCGTATCAGTGGGTGCGTTCGAACGCTCTAAAGCGAACCAAAGCGAACTGAACTAAAGCGTACCGTACCGTACTGTGCTAGTTTGGGAGCGTTCGAATGCTCTGTTGAGAAAGCGTACCTCTCGAGTTATTTTTAGAAAAGGTCACGCTTGTTTGTAGCAAGAAGGTCATTCACCTTGCGCTTGACCTACTTACAGCTGTCCCGAACAAAGAGAATGATGTTTTTGCATTGTGACGTATGCGCATAATACGCGCATGCTTTACAACGAACTTTTGGTACGCTTTGGTACGCTTTTGGAGCACATCGGGAAGTGGTCCACTTTTGGCTCGGTACAGTACGGTACGGTACACTTTAGGAGCGTTCGAACGCTCCCCTGGCGCGGTACGGTACGGTACAGTTCACTTTAGGAGAGCGCTCGAACGCACCCAGTGATTTACAGCTTAGTGGCGCGTATCAACTGAGGGAAAAATAAATCGTAGTACTCTGGCATTTAGCACAGAGTATGTGTGTGTGTGTGTCGTCACACACAGCGCAGACTGACTGACCGTTCTACATGACGTCACAGCATCGGGCAGCGACTGATAGGTGCTTTGCGGCAACTGCGTTGAGTTGCATTGCAAGCCTCTGCATTGCTACATATAAAAGCATTCTACGGGGATAAAGAAATTAATATTCTGTGAGGTTCGGAGATTGTACTCGTATCTATTGGACAGTACATGTTATAAAAAACAACAAACAAACAAACAAACAAACAAATCATTCATTGAGGTGTTGTGACAACGGTAATGGTTGGCAACGGCACGATGTATGTGTTCGACGTCCCTTCAACAGATGGCGGTCAAAACTTTTACCGTGACCTCTGACCTTCTCACCTCACGGCAGCTGAGACCGGTCTTCTCACTTGACCAAAATACCCGCCGCATTCCTCGCCGTAGGGTGCTTCATCGCATTTTGTTAACTGTAAGGGACATCATTTCTTCGGACTGATGAAATATTCACAAAGTGGACCCTCTGTTGTGAAATCTACTATTGGAATTGACAATTGATAAATTACATCATCAACACGTGTCTTCTATATTTTGATAAAAGAAAAAAGAGAACGACAAACAACGGCTGTGCCCAGAAAAACTAGGTTGAGTTCATAAGTCCCCCATGGACCGTGACCTTTACTAGACCTAATCCACTGTGAGGTGTAAACGAATGGATATTAAGAGGGGCCCGTTTTCTCCCTCACTGCTTGTTATGGAAAAAGGAGAAAAATTATCGGCTTATCTGGAATGAGAGAATGGAAAGAAGGAATGATGACGTCTTTGTATTCCTGTTTTTGCTCTCAGGTGCAGAATCTAGTTCTTCTTTGTGCTTTGTAATCACACGGATCAGAATTGATCTACTATCCCACATATTCCTGTCCCTCAGCTGTGAATACGGAAGAAGTCATTCTCGAACTGTCCGTATTATTAAAACAGGGATTTGAATGACTTTTTTTTTGGGGGGGGGGGATAGATGATTGCACTTAGATAGGAGACTGGACTGAAAACCTGATATAATCACTTCTTAATTCCAGAAAATATCGGCGGTAGTAACGCATATCTCATCAGTAAAATCTATATTTGCCAATTTCATTTTCTCTACATCCATCCTAGAGGAATAATATTGGTTTTTCAATCGCTTGCTCACGTTTACTCCTCTTAAACTGTTTACTTCGGCGATAGTCGAGATAAGCCGAAGCAGATCGACGTGCGCTCTCGAGATCGTTTAAACCTTGGATCAATCTCTTCTTGTCGGTGCCGACGTCGACAGGGAAGTCGATGGTCTCTTCATTCCAAAGGCACAATTCCCATCACTTGTCATGGGCGTACTTGAGGAGGAGAGGCCGGCTCTCAATCACAACAAATAGCGGGTGAAACACAATAGATCGAGCGATTAATCCCCCACGCTGGTCAGGAGATCCGCCTCGTGTTAATATTTCACCACTGTAAATACAACGGGCACTTAATGCGAAATACGAGTCCCTCCTTCGAGTTTAATCTCGAAAATTATCCACTATCTCCTACCGACCGAAGGGGAGAGAGAGAAAGAAGAGAGAGAGAGAGGGAAGAGAAAGATGCCATATTGCAAAGGAATAGCTCTTAAAGGTTGCCTCTCCAACTTGTTGCGCGAGTGAAATGACTCGTTCAAATTTACGACGAAACATAATATGAACTCTTTTTTCACTGGGTGAGCAATAGAAGAGTCAAAATTTGTTTGAACGACTAGATTTTGGGGGTCTTGTTACTGTTTTAACGCTGTGGTAACGTTTATTTTGTTTCAAGTAAGAAAAAAAAAAAGAAATCGTACCATGAATCCCATCAATAATCACAAATGTTAAAGGGAAGTTTTGTCAGCCAAAAAGAAAGAAGGAAACATGGAAGAAGTTAGCCGTTGAAATGTAAGATTTATGCACGTCTAGCAGCCTTGGAATTGTTTCGAGGACGTCATTCACTCCTTCTTTATTGTAAGTGTGGTTTGAAATCTAGAGATGATACGTATTAATTCCACTGTCCTTTCTTCTTTTGTTTCAAATATCCTTTCCTCCCTCCGTCCTTTTTCATGTATTTGTTCGGTCTGTGTTCCTGTTCCCCTTATCCATTATTCTCCTACATGGATCCCTGAAGCCAAGTACCTTTAACATCAAGGGATTGAACGGCAGAGATGCAGAAAAGATCTGATGAGCAAAACTGTAAAGTCTTTTCTCCCCGCAAGCTTTTTTTTTCTTTTTCCCGCCAATTTTCCGAGCCTTTATTTACCGCAGAAACGTGCGTCCACGGCCGTGCATCTAGCCTGATTTGGGGCCTAATTAGCCGGTGCTGCTAATACGTGTCAGCGAATCGATAAATTATCCCGAAGGTTTGTTATTGAGAAATTAGGGATGATGCTAAGGCCCATACCACGTACAGGCAAATGGTGGCTCGGCACACAATATGGGTATTTGAAGAATCGAAGCCCTGAATGTGTGATGAGTTTGTACATGGTGTGTCAAAAGACAGCAAGCGCGCGTCGTCTGCTCATGCAGCCATGTTGCAGAAGTCGTAATCTCAATTGCTCCAGCGATCGAATGAAAGAAAACACGCATGGAGAAGACTCGGGCACCGCCACGTCTGTCGCGAATCAGCTTTCCACTGCAGGAAATGTTCACCGTCATGCCTCACCTCCTTCCCGGCCGTTTAGTCTGTGTCTTTCTCACTCATTGACTCTCCCCCTTTCTTTCTTTTTTTTTTTCTCTGTCTTATTTTCTTTCTCTCGTTCTCTATTGGCTCTCTTTCCCTTCGTCTATAACTGGATCCATTTCATTCATTGTGTCAGTTTTGATGTATTTGTAGGCGATATACAGCCAGAATCAACCATTCTGAGCTTTATACGCCATTCCACGATTCAAGATATACAAAGATAATTGAATGTGAAGGCTTTCATTCTCAGCATATTTACGATAGATGTGAGAAAAATGGTACTAGTATTCAGAATTGTGCTTCAGTAACTAAAGACGTGTAAACGTCATATTGTGGCGACGATATTGTTCTCCTACAGGCATATCACATGGATAAAAACAAAACAAAACAACGATTTCATATGGTCCGTTTCATGGAAGGATTGTGTATTCCTTCGGCTATTAAAACTCGATGTGTAGTTAGTATTGAAATTAGCTATAAGCATTATCTGTGTGTCGCTTTAAAGAAAAAACATACGTGCCAGGGACTGTGGACAGTGTAAGCCTACCAATCGGCACTCAAAGAACACAAAGAGTTAAGTAGGAGATCCGAGGTTCAATTTCTGTCCAACACGTACATCCTTTACACGGACAAGATATTTCACCCTGGAAACCTCTCTTTCAACCTTAGGTGTACGCGTGACTATCTGCCAATTGTTTATGAATGAAAAAGAATGATGATGGCAAGGAAATTAAGGAAAATCATTAAGAAGATTATCTATTTTGTTTACCATAGGCCCTGTTGCATAAAAGTTGAGATCAAACATAAGGTGGAAAATAAAACATAAGTCTCTGAATTCTCAATGTTGATTGGCTGACAACTGACTTATGTTTGATTGCACCTTTTTTATGCAACAGGGCTCATAATGTGTGTTTGTTTGTGTGTGTGTGTCGTTTGTTTTAATGAATGATCTATCTAATCTATATTGATTTCTGCATCATACATTACACAAAGTATATTCATTCATGAAAAGCTGACAATGTAATTCTTTTAATATATTAGTGGGAAATGAGCATATTCACGAATGAGCAAAGAAAATGGGATTCTTTCAATATATGAAAGCTATGTGACGAAAGAATTAAGAGCTACATACACGGCAAACGTACTTATGAGCAGTTGTCACGATAAATTTCAACGGAATCACCCATTGAGATACCTACACACTGTTGGGTGGCATCATCATTCACAAGTTTGGGATGTGCTGGGTCCGCCATGCGTGCAGATTATGACTTGTTGAAAAGAACGCATCATCAATCTTCATTGCAGTGCAATAAAATGCATGAGAGGAGATTTGACATAATCGTGGTTGACGAGTGGAACGTTAAACCACTATGTTATATTTTTGACTTTATGTGCATGTGTGCGTACGTGTGGGGGGGGGGGAGGGATTTGACAAGACTACCTTACCCATGTATCGCAGTTGTGGCACAGGCTGAATAATCATCCTTTAGATAATTGCGATGGTATTATCTTGATAATAAATAATGATTGTGCCAACAATACTAATAATTACGAATAACAATAGCCAGGCAAACAGCATCAACTATTGCACATAAAATGATATTGCATTGGACAAATCAATGGGGGAGGTGGTAAAAACAGAAACAGTATTTTGCTTAGGGATTTAAGTAGTAAGGAAGCCTCCAAGAAGAAAAGCGTAATGGTTAATACACCTTGGAAAGATTTGCTCAGCATATCAGCTGGGATTTTGGATTCTCCACCAGAATCCAGCTTTTGGTCGAGAATATTTTGCTTCGTAAAATGCTCTCGCGGGAGCCACTCCCCGCCCATCTCCCATCTCCCCTTTTTCTTTTGCCACAACACCCTGTGGTAGCGTCTGTCATCTCGAAGGGTTGATTTGAGTGCGCCCAGTCGCTAATGCGGTGGGTTTCGTAATAACGTGTGAAGCAATGCATGGCAAGAACACCTGTCGTGTGTCCCTTGACGCGCAACACGTAGATGAAGGCGCGCAGCCAGCCGTTCAATGACGCCATCCATGGGTGGAACTATACATGACTATCATGTATGCACTGTCCTTGTGACATGTCCCAAAAAGGGTTTAATAAAAGAAAAGAAAGGAAAAAGAGACCACTGTGTTCCCGGTAGTCTAAGGGATGGTATCGTTTTCCCTACACGACTTATTTTACATTGACTGTGTCGTTGGCTGTATATTGTGTACACATTGTCTTACGTCTGTATTTGAGTATGCAGACTTTTGAAGGGTGAACCAGTGATTGTATGTGAATCTATTTGTACTCAGTTCCCCCCAAAACATGACGAGTTAGGAATTTCAAAGAGCAATATGAAAATATATGCGTAAAAAGCTCTACAGAGTTCATATTCGTGCATATACATACGTTAGGTTTTGATATTAGAACTTTGTGTTCATTTGTGTATGAACTTTAAGAAAAATTTGCACTGAACTTAATTTGTTGCTATATGTGATGCACAAAATCCAAAATTTTGATGCAAGTACTCATGAAAGGGTGTGTACAGTTCCGGTCGAGGTGAGGATTTAGCTTATAACATTTTGCGAGCTATTCAGAAACCACTCTATGAGATGTCAAAGAGCATGCAATGCGAAGGGGCATCAAAAGTTTATTTGATGAAAATCGGTTTTGAAATGACTGAGATATCCAAAAACAAGGTGAAACAAAGAGATCCTAATAAAAGGCGTGGCCTGTCGCCTTTTATTATTATCACTTTTTTGGATATCTCAGCCATTTGAAAACCAATTTTCATCAAATAAACGTTGAATACTTCTTGAAATTACATGCTCTTTCATATTTCATTAGAGGTTTCTCATTATCTCACCTAAGAATGTTCAAAACATGAATCCCCACCTCAATATGAATTATCTGGCGTAGAAGCAATTATGAATCGCTGGGAAAAACACGCGGCAATATTTATCTTTAAATTATTACACCAGTTATTGCCATTATTTATCTGTAAAGAAGTAGTTATCAGAATAGATAAATATAATTTACGTAATTCACGTAATATCATTATACTTCCAAAACCCAGAACAAATTTTATGAAATTTGGATGCATTTATTCCAGTGTTAAAATATTCAATGGCCTCCCCGAAAATGTAAAAATACTAAGTAATTTGAAGGCTTTTGAAAGAATGTTAGAGTATGTGTTATAGTGTGGATTTCATAACTATGTTTGAGCTAATTTGTCTGAATTTACGTGAACTTGTTTGTGTCACCCTCTTTTGTAGCCTTTGTGTTTAGTGGTTATTATACGTTTATATTCCTCTTCTTCTTCTTTTTTCTGTTCTTGGTATCTAGTTTCTGCTATATTGTAATGTATTTCATTATGTTATGCTTGTTGTTTTTTATGTTGTTTTTTATTGTTAATTTACTTTGATTTGTTAACTGTTGTGTTGTTTTTGTTGTTGTTGTAACACTGTACTCACGGCCTCTCTGAAAAACAGCCTCATCTGGCTGATCGAGGGCATTTTATCCCGTGATTAAATAAAATAAAACAAAGAAACAAACAAACCAGTACTGTAGAGTCTCTTGAAACGTATTGGTGCCAAAATTAGTATCTCATTTGACTATGGGTTTCTTGTGGTATTTGAAAACAACAATCCATGAATGAAATGCTATGATCATTACCTCATGAGATTAGCAATAGATTATGAGTATGATGTTAGTGCAAACGAACTCACATCTAGACGATGATCAATTCGTGTTCGGACTCCTCGTTCGAGACTGCGATATTGATATGCAAACCAGAGAACACTACAATCAAGTGGAGTTATCCATTCGCCATAGCCATGGGAAAAATGAGAGCGATATGAATGTGGATAGAGCGAGTTTATATAAGCACAGAAACACGTTTCACGATGATGTGGCAACATCAGCAACATCGACATCTGGTTTCTTCGAAATCTTTCCGTCGAGGAAGAAATGAATAACTAATCACGAATGTCTTATTTTACTGCACCTGCTATCCAAAACCACCTGAAGTTATTTTCGATAAAAATCTAAAGTCTTCCAGGTCACACTCATTCTCAAAAGAGAGATACGAGACAATGTAAACAGGTGGTTTGGGAGCAAATTGATTATGCTCGATGTGCAGGGATTTATTCCAAGTTTTCCTGAATAAGTGGCGCCGGAAGAAACAAAACAGAACAACAATGAGAGAACACGGAACAAAGGACCTTTTAGACACGATGTCTTTTCACATTATCAATTTAGTTATCAAGATTTTGAAATCCGTATCAATTATTCTTTTGAAATTGCCACAGATGTTTTGGAGTGAATGCGACGCTGCAGGGGAAGATTTACCTCTGCAAACCCAGAGTCTATGACTTTGTCTCGAATACACGACCAATACGATTTTATTATTCTGTAAATAGGAGTGATAGCTAAACTTGATGACGAGCTGCAGGGAACCAAAAAGAGAAAGTTTGTTGGGAAGCGGTACAACAGTCAAGGTGTGGTAGGATAAACTTGTTCAAATTCTTTGTTTGAAAACAACAGGAGTGGGTGGATGGAAGAAATCGCGAGCCGTATGATTCTTTTTCGTTTCATGTGCCTCTAGCTGCATTAATTACTTGAGACGAAGTATGGAGATGGAGACACCCTGATGATGTAAGAATGAGAATGACTATGACATTGGGACATCATTCCACCATTACGCCAGCATCATGATTACCTATAAAAAAAAGAAAGAAAGAAAGAAGGAAATGTGATAGGAAACACTGGTAACCCCTGGAAACCTGTAACAGGAAGGATGATTGTACTTTGCAGTATCTTTCCTTTTCCTGCAATGCTTAGCCCTTGGACCAAACTCATGCACACGTTTGCTGCATTCCGTAACGTACCATGCTCCGTGTCTAATTGGTATAACCCATCTCTTGTCTGTGTGTTGCCGGCAGTAACACATCAACCTACTTTTAACAATGGACTCTTTTTTTTTTTCTTTTCTCATATCTCGTTATTGATGGTGAAGTCCGGTAGGATTGCTTGCAGTTAGACTCTTGACACGCGCTCTCCGCGGAGTTCGAGACATTTTCTTAACGTCATTCACGAGGACTATTAACATCTCATCGTGTAATGTGTAGCAATGTCTCCAGCGGGCTGACGAGGGACCCGATGGTTGCAGGCAACATCACTGGTTACCAATCAATACCACCCCTGGCTAGTCCTCTTTCCTGGAGTACCGGAATGCTGGCATGCATGCTGTGCGAAAAAGGTTATCTCCTGCTTTCCGGCATGTCTCAAAGCCATTCCCATACTCTTCATCGTGTATTTTGTGAATGACTTTGTGTGTCGATGAATGACTTTTTTTTTATCTCGAATTAATAGACAGGCGGAAGTTTGATTGACAGGTGAATAGATTTCGTCAGCAAGGACGGTTTGTGCCCGCAACAAACCGTCTAAAGAGCTGCCGATGATTGCGAAAAATATAGCGATTAAGATTATAGACGTTGACGATTGTGTGAAAATGACTGCATTGATGAAAACGATATTATCCCAAAATATAACGAAATCTTGCATGAATGCAGGATATTTCTAGATTTTTTAGAGCTTATCTAGCTTGACTCTCTTCCTGTGACAAAATTGGATATGAAATATTTGTAAAATTTCTGTCACAGTCAAATTTGATCCCAATCTATGATTAATTTGGAGAGTTGTCTCTTCAACAGCAGGCTTCAGTTGAATTCAAACTATCGAGGGGTCAGTGACTGCCTTGGAACTTTGAAAAAGATAGCGGTCTCTACACTCTTGATGGAAAGCAGAAACGTTACGGCTGGATTGAAAGACGAATGAGAGAATTCAAATGGATGGAGAAGCGGGATTTTTCATCTGAATATAGGGGGGGGGGGGGTTAGGGAGAGAGAGAGAGGAAGGGAGGGAGGGAAAAGAGACATTTTCGTTGGCGCCACCGGAGAGGAACACCGCCTTGGAGTCCCTGTACGAGAGAGAGGCTGCAGTCAATAGTGTTTGGCCAGGAGGGCTGGGGCCGATCCATTTAATACCCCTGATTGCGACGTCTAAATGCCGGGGAATAGGTCACATGCCTGCAAGAAATGACAGAGATAAATAGATAGACAGGGAGACTAGAGAATGATAGATTGATGGATAGAAATATATATAGATAGATAGAGAGAGAGAGAGATAGAATAATGGAGAGAATAATGAAGAAATAGTTTGAAAGAATGCCTAGTCTCAGAAAGAGAAGGAGTGGAGTATGATGGAGGCACAGGTGAAACAAATGATTAGAACGTTCAGTAATATCTACTGTATTCGCTATTATCGGTGAATGTATGTATGTATGTACTATGGAAAGGAAGAAAAGATGTTAAGATTAATAAGTGTATCATGATTAATTTCAATGTTGTAAAGGTACAATCCTTTGTAACTTTAATTATCACAGACGAGTCTTTTTTCTCCTCTCTATTTTAGTGATTTCGTGTAAGATCAAATCATGTAAATAAGAGGAAATGCGTCTTTGAATTCCCTTTTCATGATGGCTCTCCAGGAAGTGACACAAATACTTGTGTAAAATTCAATCGTACTTAGTAAAGACTTGCTCACATAGGCACTTTAATGGAAATCAAACATTTATATATAGGCCATCACATGAACGTCTTCCGAGAGGCAGAGAATCAAATAGATTCATAAGTTATCATATCTTTTCATTCATCTCAACCATTATTATCATACACTCTCTAGACTTGTTGATTCTATTTCCGTGCAAAAGTTGTTTCATATCGTAAAAGGACCTAAACAAAACACGTGATCGCGAGACGCCAAATGGTTCTAAGTTATTTTAGTTAACTGGGTCACTCCCTTCTCTGAGCAGGCTACCTCTTTAAACATTAAAGTCAAACACTAAATTTTCTTGATTCTGTTGTTGTTCTTAATCTATCTCCTCAATCTACTAAAATGATACAAGAGCATGTATCATTACTTCGACACAAATTTGACGAGCATGATTATGTGACTATACTTACTTGAAAGGAAAAAGCGGGGAAAGGCGCCTTTATACTGTCTGTATTATGCTGATTAGGAGAGCTGAAGTTCCCCTTACAGGAGACATGAGAATTGAATGACACATTAAAAGAATAGGGTTCGCAAAAGGCTGATTAAAAGTAGACAGGAGATTGGGAGGCGACGCGATGGTACATGCACGCGAGAAACTTGTACAAAGTATTTATAGAAATTGCGCTCGCATGAGGCTGATTAACAGTGAATGGAGGGGGGGGGGGGGGAGAGGGACTAGTGGGGGGACCAGTGACCGTACGTGCGGGCAAAAGACGGAGCGTGTGCACCCTATGGGAAGCCAAGTTGAGAAACAACCACCTGCTCAGCTGGTTATTATACAGGGCTCACTCGAATACCGGGCTTATCGTACCGAAAATCACGGAGAAGATGCCAGTTGTTTTGTTTTATTTTTGTTTTTGTTTTTAGTGTTTGTGTCAGGAAAACGGGGAGATGAAATCGAGGGTGCGTATCCTGGGTAGAAAAATTAGTCCCAGAGCTGTAATACTCCTCAAAGTAAAATGGATATGATGGGGAAAAAACAAAAACAATGTCGGCTTCTGATGGAGCGTTTGACACTTACCGCTGAGCCCGAATGTGTTCGGTTGTATATACGGTGTTAACGTGTGTTTTTTAATGATATTATCGTACTATTCTTTGACCGATTTTGATACAGACGTGTACCAACGGGTAGTATGTAAAATAGTGATACATATCTTGATTTACTTGTGAGTATTATTTTGTTATGTTATATGCTTTTCCATCGTTTCATTACCAAAGCTTTTGGAAGGTTGAAAGGTGGTATTCGTTCATCTTTCGAATATACTTAGTGATATTTCATTCCATTTCATTTCATTTCATTTCATTTCCGACGGAAGTATACAATATGATATTTGCATATAAACAAAGTAAAATATATATTTGCCAAACAACTTTACTTAACAAAGTAAAGTAAAGTAAATATTTCCCAGAAGAATATAACAACTTGTATCAATAAACCACCATTCCCTCAACAGAGCCGATACTTTAGAGGAAAAGAAGATGAAGAAAAAAAAAAAAAACCTTTCACATCGTCACAAGACAAATGAACTTAGACAAGCTATAGAGTTTAATTCGTGAGTACACGTATTGTATGTTAAACATTGTGGTATAGACATTTCAAGTGTTTATTGAATCATATAATTTAATCTCTGTGTAATGGCCACGATGGAAATCTCGTAGCAGGTATGTTGTCCTTGTTTTGCTCAGGATAGCCTCTTCAGTGTTAATCCTGTAGATAGCACCTTGACCTGTTACAATCATCCCATATTATGCCGGTTACCTGCTTCAGCTCCGTGGCTGAGGGGGATATTATGGGTCAAAACACTGTCCAGGGGTATTTACATCTGACAGAGATCGAACCAATGATCTCTTGTTCGAAAGTACTCAGGCCTGTCCACTATACTACAGAGCTCTTCACGGCGTCTTGGAATAGGCGTATTCATTAAACGTTCATTCAGTGCACTTTCTGTCACCTTTCAAGTTGCAGGGTCTCTATTCTACGCGTTCTCGCAAGTGAAATGACGATTGGGCAAAACAAAAAGTGCAGATAGCTATCAGAAATGTTTGAGAAAGAAAGAAGAGGAAACAAAAGAAATAAAAGAGGGGACAATGAGACAAGGACGAGCTTTCGTCTCATCACGTCGCCGCCCAGCGTGATGCGATCGCGAGCACGTGCTCCGCCTCGTCAACACGCCGGTGCGATCCTTCGCTTGGTGACTGCGAGGTATCAAGTTGTTTCAGCTACTCTGCCTTGCTGGTCTTTCTGAATCTCATTTCGACCAAATCTCGTTTTTCTCTCTCCCCCTCTCTTTCTCGTGTTTTCGCACTCCTATCATCTATTTTTTGTTTGGTTTACTAGAATGTAGTTTCCCCTTCTGATTATGTACTATAGGGTCTCCTCAATGAGCTTGTGTTGTGGGGCATTATTTCATGTTCTATTCTGTCTCGTTATGTTGTTAATATTGTATGTTTTGTTATATTAGCTTCAGGATTACTGGCTGTTGTTACATCAGGGCCCCGTTTCATAAAACTTGTTATCGTTAACAAGATAAGATAGTTGTCATCAGCGACTGAAATCCTTGCATCTGATTGGCTGACAACAAATTTGTCAGTGTGGCAGTGTATACTGATAACAAGCTTTATGAAACGGGACCCTGAAACTTCTTTGTGACTACATTCATGACAAGTATGCTGAGTACCAACTCACCGATTGCCTGTATTCTGCGATTGGAGTTCTACTTCAATATAAGATATCTGTAACTTGCCTCTCTTGCTTGCTTTTTTGTCCTCATTCTTCCAATCGACTCATCTGTCACCCTTCTATCTGCC
Organism: Diadema setosum; assembly: GCF_964275005.1. Lineage (NCBI taxonomy): Eukaryota > Metazoa > Echinodermata > Echinoidea > Diadematoida > Diadematidae > Diadema > Diadema setosum. Next base: position 1,659,651 of record NC_092693.1, on the reverse strand, counting down.
AGTTTCTCATCTTTTATGCTGGGCTTGGTTTGTTTTCTTCTCATACTGGCTGTCACCTCCGTCCTCCTCCTCCTCTTTCTCATCCTACTTCTTCTGCTCATGTTCCCTTCCCCCTTCACTCTGCTAGCTGTCCCACGTCTTTTCAATTTCGCTGACGAGCATGCCTCATTATCAGCTAAGCCTGTTGCGTGCGTGCCGAGCTACTTCCCTGTCGTATCGAGTTGCCGGCGCGCTCGAATCCGAGCTTGATTTCGACAGGCCACTTAATGCACGCTCTAATTTCCCGCCAAGAATGCATGCACTCAGCGCTGTAACAATAGCTGGGCCCTTGTTTGGAGTGGCTCGTTTGCTATGTGATTGTGTGGATCTATCGAACGCCTGGAACAGAAAGTGGCGCGGAAGTTTCTCGCGCTACAAATCCCCGGTCGCCGAAACATCAGACTGCCCGGATTGATCGCGGGAAACCGGTCACCACCTTGGCATCACAGTCTGGCAAAAGTCCTGTGCACCTCACATGAGAGAGAAGACTGGATGAGAGAGAGAGAGAGAGGGGGGGGATGGTGAGGGGGTGTGTTTGGGAGAGAGAGAGATATGGATATAAAAACTTGGATAAAACTGGGATTCCTCCGGAAAAAAAAAGATGTTATCACTCTGAAATTATGCGACAAAAGCATATCTTTTACCCTTCGTTTACGATGCATTCTCTATTCATTTCCCTTTACATTTTCTTTTTTTATTAACAAATCATGTCAAAGTTCATACTCTAAACAGTAACGGCATTTTGTGGAAACATTATAGCTTTATCTGAAACTTTGAGCGCAAATCTGAATTTCCAAACTTCGCCTCTTCAAAGTTGATTTCGTGCACCTCATAAATGGAATTAAACACGTTTTGCATGTTTTACATGCATTTTGTTTAATATCTTCACTACAAATACTATTTTCCCCGCCTTTTATCATTTGCCTCTATACGTATCTTCATTAAATTTGTCAATCTAGGGACAGAGTTGTTTCACATAAAACAGCCACAACAACAACAACAGCAACAACAACAAAGACAACAAAACGTGTGGCACGAACTATCGGAGAGTGTATTTAAACCCAACCTCACTTTTCAGTTATAGTACGTTTGCTTCCAAACGTTGAGTAGGGCCTAACCTTTCGCTTTTCGTGATCCTTTATAGCATGAAAGAGTCCATCGTCCGCGCCTACAGCGTTAGTTAGGGGTATACCTCCACGAGACTGCATTCTCTACTTGCTACCGCTGGGACCCGCCTGCTTTCTTGATACAATCAAGTAAGTGACATTGAGACGGTTCTCCCATAACCTATATTTGGAAAGTCGGCATTAAAGGCAAACGTTCTGTACAGGCAGCCTGGCTGATGTGCTCCTCGAATACTGTGATTGGCAATGGAACCATGCAGAGAGAGAGAGAAAGAAAGGTATAGGAAGAGAGAGAGGGAAAGAGAGAGAGAGAGATGGAAGACGACATACCAGAAATAAGGAAAAAAAGAATTGGAACATTGGCGACACGGATACACCCTCAGAGAGACGCGGATGACGTCATCATTGATTTTCCTGCTCGTTCTGAGGAGAATCCGTAAATGTAACCCATATTTGCCGTCGCGTCGGTCATATTTGGATAATTTTTCGATAGTAAACAGATCTGGTTTCATGCGCTCGTGTACCAGAATCTCCCACCAAGTCGTGTGCATATTGCACACACCACTGGATCCCGGACCGGTCTCTGATGAACAGAAAATGCCTCCATCACGCACCCTTCTTCGGCGCTGTACTTCGTGAACTTCTTCGACAAGACCATGTGTACTTTTCTTGCACTATCGCTATTATAATTTCATTTTCCTTTTCTTTCCTTTCCCTGTCTATCCCATCTCTCTCTCTCTCTCTTTCTCTCTCTGCATTTCTCTCCCATTATCCTTCTTCTCGCTGGTCTTCTTTCTTCAGGCGACACTTTTAGGCGAAATGAAATTTTCCAGGAGCTACAGGCTGACTCTATCTTGTTGCCATGCCAATCAACAATTCCTCAGAGAAGCACAGTTCTCACTGGTTACACGAAGGAAATAGATACGCTTTGATACTTCTCTCACCACGAGAAAAAAAAAAGAAAAAAAAAAGAGAGATGAACGACACTCGTATCGATGCAAACATTTAACATACTGTGAGAATTGAGCTTCATTTAATTTAATTTCATTTCTTTTACTGTCTTCTTACTTCTCCGGAAAGGTTGATATATGAGATTTCAGTTCGCACATAAAAATAAGAAAGATCCCCAGGGCACTGATATACAGATGTGAAACTACACGTCTGTCGATACAGGTTTGACGTTATTCCTACGCCACGGTACAGATTCCTTTACACAGATTCAATTATTTCACATTCTTTGTCAAATAAAACGCATGGAGTCATCTAATGAACTGTTCATCGAGTTTGTGCAATTTGAAGCTTTATATTTTGATTAAAACCTGCACTGTCACGGAGATCATTTTTCCATTATTAATTGCCGCTTGGAAAATTGGTATTTTGCATTTAGGAAATCTTGTCAACAGCAATTGAAGTAATATAATCCTGACAGTAAAACACAAAAAGGTTTACTTGTGTGGCAAGTAACAATGAATTCGATATCATGGAACCTAAAGGGCTCGTACAACTTTGGAGCACAGTGATTTATTCATATTTTTATTTCAAAGTTTGTTTTTCTCAGATTATTTTGATGTGTGCTCCTCATTAATGTCCGCCATACGTATTACAATATACAGTAATTTCACTGGAACGAATTGAAGAAGTATTGATGGATATGACTCTGTAAAGAAATTAAAGAGCGGTGATCAATAATGAGATTGATTTAAATAACGATTCGTGCTACCAAGAAGACATCGATTAGATCAGTTAGTTTACATTAGTAAGGTCATTGTTTAGAGGTGAGAGAGAAAAGATGAACAAGGAATATTACAATTATTGTTTCAATTGTTTTTATCCCATGTATTTTTTTTGCAGTTACGTAATAATTCCGAGCGTTACGAGCATGGAATAGACAAGAAATATTAAGCACTCCATTCGTTGTTACTGTTTTTCACTAAGTGCTTAATAAATGCGTAATGTTTTCGTCGACATCGGCAAAAGATATTCCTTGACACTTTTATTGAACAATGTCCGATGTGGATGATATAATTTCTACCGAACATTAACAACAAGTGAATCACTAAATAACTCGAACCGAACAACTGTCAAATTTTACTGTTTCTCAAAATGAACGCATAGTGCGTTCTTCTTTACAAATTTATTAAGTTAGGTTGATGATCCCAAAGGCTCACATTTGGGATCAAATCATTCCATACTAGAGCCCCCCCCCCCCAAAAAAAAAAGAAGTTTCCTAACGCTTGGCATAGTGCGAGATGAGTTAGTTCAAATGAATTATTTCTGATGGCGTCTTGGTTCATTATTCCTGTCTGAGGTAGATCTGAAGTTAGTCCCCTTCCGTTATCTCATAAACCCACATGCAAGATAATTCGTCTTTCTAAGATCGTTTCTATTCAAATTGGATAAGAAATATATGCATATTCACGTCTGTGGATAATTATCATATTTGTGTAAGTGTGTGTGTGTGTGTGTGTGTATGTGATAGTGTGCGTGTATGTGTATGTGTCCCTTTGTGTGAAAAAAAGTCTCCTTTAAAAAATCATTATAATCTATTTCATCCGCTTAAAGATCATTTACACACAAAATGGTGATTCTTGACGAGTTTCAAATGAGACTTGTGCAGTTGATTTTATCATAATTTCTAGCTCGGCTTAAATACACCTTTCCTGGAAATGCGTTGAAGACATCTATTTTCTGCGCAGACGTGATAAAAATCAATGACCGAGTATAAGGAGCGTCTTTCGCTGAGAGCGACAGACCCATTCTTCAGGTTGATGACTGATATGTGAGGTAATCAGTGTCGATTGCCCGAGTCGTCATAATGAACAGTGTCTGTAATGAGCGTGTATTGGTTTTTACCTTTTATGGCCTTGTCACGTGCTTTTCAAGAGGAATGGGGCAGGCGAGTTATTATTATTATTTTTTTTTTAATATACCGCCCTCTTTGCTGGACGAGTAATTGCTTAAACACATGGTAGTCCGAGTGTGGGGATTAATTTCGGAAAGTGGGGAAGTCTAATGAGCGGCTAAGACTGGAGAATGAAGCAATATTGAGAGTCAAATGATTACAGGACCAAATGTTTGCAGCCTTTTCCTATTGAATTCATTCCTCCCGTGCTATTAAACCATAGAGCCGTTACAGTGCCTCTTTTCATACTGACTCTCATTCAAATCTCTACCTTTCTCTTCTCCGCAGCTTGTCGGGATCTTCCCCCGGGAGCACTGGGGAACATTGCGAGCCATTGTCCGCTGGCTTCAGTGGCAGCAGGAAATAGCTGGATTAGACGTAATTGTAGGCGGGCTTTTCTATATACAGACGTCCATCCTTTATGATAACCTTCGGATTGGGGCTTGGTCTCGAGTGCATTGCAGACTTCGTACCAATTACCATTTGGCATTCTGCGGAAAATTGAACAATTTGGACTGTTTATCATGATAGTAGCATTACACACACACACACACATACACACACAAACACGCATATATATATATATATATATTATATGCATCATATGTAGATAGATAGATATATAGATAGATAGATACACACACATACACATTCGTACATTTTGATTTTCAACATACGCACATTAGCAAATATATCTCTCACCAACACACTAATGGGTTATATACACGTGTATGTAATTATGTCTATAAGTGGAAACCTGCAATAATACAGCTTAAATGGCAATTTTGCAACGACGGATGTGTTATTTGAAGAATGATATCCAAGATGGCAATGTGGTTTAGATGAGATCTCTGACACAACTATGATCGTAAAAGAAGGCATTTGATCGTTAGGAAGCCTTCCAGCCTGACCCTTCCCCCCCCCAAAAAAAAATCCTTTATGGACACGTGACTTCTTGTCCGTTGTTTCCCTGTTTGCCTTTCTCCAAAATTGTTATTCCTTTTGTTTATTTGTTTTAAATCAAATTACCGTTCTTAATTATCACTACAGGTATTTCTTGGACATATCATTTTTCAAAGAATAATTTATCACTATTTGCTCTGCGTACTTTCCTTTTTTTTTCTGTGTAATATTTGCATATTGTAGATATTTCATTTTCATGTTTGCCTCTTCCAATCTGTTCGTATACCTGTCTGTCTATCTATCTGGCTATCTATAAATCTCTCTGCCCGAACAAGAGTTCGTGAAATCTCTCCCATGTCTATCGCAAACTTATTTAGATATCATACCTATCTAGCTATCTATCCATCTATTTTTCTATCTATCTATCTATTATCCATCTATCTATCTATCTATCTATCTATCTATATATCCATCTATCTACCTGTCTATCCATCTATCTTTCTATCTATCTATTTATCAATCTATCTATTTATCTATCTATCTATCTAGTTACATATCCATCCATCTATCCATCTATCCATATATCTATCTATCTATCCATATAACTACCTATCTATCCATCTATCTATCTATCTATCTATCTATCTATCTATCTATCATTATTATCATTAGCTATTCGACCATGAAATAATACACTATACGTCAGTACAAATACAATGCAAAAACATTGCTCAGAAGGATGGCACAGGAGTATAAAGAGAGGAAAATGCCACATGCTGGTCTGGGCTGCCAAAAGCAGTATGAAGTGCTGTTGCTCCTGAGCAGGCCAGCCCAAACATGTAGTATTGAAGAATAATATTTAGTGAAACATGATTATATAAGTCGCAAACATGACAAAAGATATGCAATATGATAGCAAAATAAAACTTATCTGCATTATCAGAAGTAAATAAACAATTTATAATGATATACTGAGATAAAGTATCAATACCAGTATCAATTTTCTGTAGAAATAACATCAGTGAAAATGTTACACAAAACTTTCAAATAATAAAAATAGATGAAATATAAGGTAATCATTCATGTACACACTCTTAACTTTTCAGCTAAAAATCTAATCTTCAACAAATTTTACTTGATACTTATTATTCAACAGATTACCATCAAGATTACCATCAAAATGATTAAGCTTTAAATAAAGAAATAGAAAATACGATTAACAAAGTATAATTCTTTTTTTTTTGTCTGTAAAAACACAATTTTGTTAATCAAAATTACGTGGTTTTTTTCTTGTAAATTCACATTCAGAAACATTATGAAGGCATACCATAAAATGCCTTGCATGTAACATGCATATAGATCTAGATCCATATGTACATTAACACACACACACACACACACACGCACACACACACACACACACACACACACGCAAATGTATATATATATATATATATATATATATATATATATATATATATATATATATATATATACAGGCATTGCCTCCACAATTATTCATTCAGAGTTGCCTATATTATGTCCATTTTCATGTGGCTTTGTCTCCCTATCTCTCTTCCTACTGAGTAAGTCCTCCGATTTCCAATCCTTTCCTGCTACTATTTTTTCCCGTCGCGTCTTTAATCTGCTCATCCCATTATGGCAATAACCGGTTCATATATCGACCAATTAAGTTCCCATCCAAATCCAAGGGAAGATATTGCAATTAGCGAAAGGAACGGCGATAGCAAGAGAAGAAAAAAAAAAGAAAAAGGAAAAAAAGAGAAACTGAGAATAATTGCAAGCCTGTTGCCCCTCAAATGAGCTGCATTTTAAGAGCTCGTCGTAATTACGGAATAATGACTTCTGGATTGGACTCGCATTAGGCGCCGTGAGTCTTAGAAGAGCTATAGAGACGATAGGCCATATATCGAATTTATGAGAAAATACAAACAAGGGAAAAGTAGCTTGGCGGAGATTTTTTTTTTTATTTCTTTTTATATCGGAGCACCAGGTGTGGAGCTATTTCTGGTGTTTTCCTCGTAGCAATCAGTAAAGATCAAGGCATGTCTTCTTCGCTGTCTCTGCGATACGAGACTCTCAGTTTTGTCACTTGCTCTTGTCAGAATTGCGCAAGTCCTACATAACTGAATATCGCCTGCTTTTATGGAGGATTGTGATCGCTGATTTAAGCATCTACTTTTGAATATATGTCATCGATTTTTGAAAATAAAAAACTGAATATATCTTGAACTGAAATGGACAATGAAAATTAAGAATACAGTACCGACATGAAGGACATTGGCAGAAGGCCAAAAATATGAAAAGATAGATGAAATAATTACTATTGTAAATATCATCCTTGCCCACCAGCGCCATACCACTATTTAGTATTGTTGTGTTGCTTTATTTGTTGCTCGCTCAATCTCCGTGACCTTTTCCCGTTATCTCTTTTTATGTGAATGGTGTTTGCCCTCGGTGTATTTTTTTCACACCATCTCTTGCATTAGATTCATGACTATACAATTATTGTTGATTGTTCATTAAAATGATTCCCATCAAGATTACGATATCCTAAAAAAGCCTTCTGCGACTGGTTTTAAACAAGATTAAGAGAAGCCTCAGTAACCATTTAACCTACATCTATATTCTCTTACTTCTTATTTACGTGCTATGCACCCGCCGATAAGATTTCTCGGCCGTAATGTATTCTGCAATATGTACAGTTATGTGGAATGCAATCCAAATAATGTGTCTGACGGCAAGCAAAATTGCAAGGACAAAACAGAGAGATAGAGAGAGAGATAATAAAAGGAAATAGAATAAGGACCCAGAAACACCTGCTTCGTTCTCAAACGTTCGTCCTTGCTGTCATGAAAGTGGAGTTAGGATGGAAGGGGGGGGGGGGGTTAAAGCAGAACGCGGGAAATAAGGGAGAAACACTCTCACAAATTGTATTTGCCCATCGATCGTGCGGCAGAGAGAGAGAGAGAGACACGAGATAATGCACAGCTTTTGCTGCGAGTTGATGGATGCTGTCTCTATGTATTCCACAGGTTATGGTTGCTGGGGAAGAATCTGAAACAGAAGGGTGGGTTAGGGAGATGGTTGGGGGGGGGGGTTCTTTCTCCTTAATTTCCCTTTTATGTTTTTTTTTTGTATCTTCATGTTTATATCCATTGAAGTTGCAATGTTCTCAATCTGTAGGGAATATTTTTCATGTTAGATCAGAATTCATTTTCAGAAAACAGCTGTGGAATTTGTGAAAAAAAATGCAATTTATACAACCTGCAATTTCATGGTAATCGAGTCTTGGTAAATCAAGTGCAAATACATCAAATATGCACCAAAGAGTTTACTTTCACTACGGTCTTCCACCTGTCCGTCACGATGTGTGTAAATACGTGGGTAATGATGGACTGAAACTTCTGCGATACGTGACAGCACAAATTTCATCTTGCTTCATCAAGTCACTTATATCTTCTGACAATTTCTACCAAAGTCTTCAGCATCTGGTATTTTTTTTTTAAATATCACCACAGAGCCGTTGTCTTCTTCGTCCACTCTCAAGTCCTATCCACGCTCAGGAGAGAGAGAGAGGGAGTGGGAGTAGGGGTGGGGTGGGAGAAAAGAGAGTGGGGTATTATATACAAACTAAACGAAGCGGGCCAGGGTTCGATTTACCTTCGACAGTATGCGCCTGTCAGCAAGATTTATTTCCGAGATTGTAAAAACTTGAAGACGACTCGATCTGGTGTTATCGACTGCGGCTTCGATCGGGTTGCCGTCTTTTGTGTCGTCAGTCCTGGAGGGTAAGATTGGAGAAACAAGACAAGAGAGAGAGAGATGAAGATACATACACATATTCACACACACACACAATCACACACACACACACACACACACACAAACACTCACACATACATATACTTATATATCTATATCTATATCATAGTATGTATATAATGAGTTTATTATGCTCATGACATACATACATTATCATGCACAACACATTTATATATGCAAACAATCATACGCGCACAAACACACACACACACACAAATATATACAAAATATATATACAATATAAGAGATTGATGACGAAATCTAAGGCGAGGGATGGGAGGAAATTAGAAGAGAAATAGACAGATGCACGGAAGAAAGGACAAGAAAAAAAAAATCCTCAATGTTTTAAAGATAACGTCAAGTTTGGTCAACAAAGCAGAGCAAGAAAACACAAGAGTTATAAGGAAACAACAAATCTACCCTGTAGACCAAAATCTTCATTTTATTTCGATTTGATATCAGCTATGAGCTTTTCTAAGAAAATCAAAACATATTACATTCATAAATACATGAAATAGTTTAAATCTAATATAAGAAATTTATAAACGAAATTTCGAGTAACGCAGAAAAACTTAAAGGTGTCATGATTTTATTGTTGATCTGTCATAATCTTATTATTATTCTAATTTTCAGATGTGATGAGATTTAGTATCATGTGTGAAAGAGAAGCTAGGGGTTTCAGCAAGATACTATACTGTATTACCTATATCCATCAGTATCATCAAAACTGCATACAAGTTCTCTGTCATAATTCTTTCTGAAAGTAATTCCATATGTTCTATACATATATATAGATATTTCCAAAAATTGTTTAGTAAAAAAAGAAGGGGATGTGGCTGCGGTTAAAGTTCTCGATTGATAAAATCCATATTTACTGTTATAAGCTGAAATGACATATTGGAAGAGTGAGACACAGACAGATATAGAAGGGGAGGGAAGTAAAAGAAGAGAGGGGTATAAACCCAGCCCCTTCCTAACCCGTTTCATAACTCTCCGTTGGCTTTACATACGACGCCAACCAATTCCACAGGTCTATTTTGTGGCGCCGCTGAGTGTGTACGTGTGTATTCTAACAGGTAGTTGCTAACCATCTCCCTCGCACGGGCTGCGGCGCTAGGAGTGCATTAGCTCGCGCACTCGCTTACGCTATCATGCCGCTCGACTTGCAGGCAGCCAAGTGAGTAGTCTTGCTTTTTCTTTAGCGTTAGTTTTGGCACAGGGCAGCTTTCATCCACCCGTTTCCTATCGGTTTCCAACGCATCCAAGGGTGTGTGTGTGTGTTTTTTTTTTTTTTTGTTTTGTTTTTTTTTTTTGCAATATATAATTCCGATCATAGTCCATTGCGAATTCATTTCTCGTCAATCTTTAAGTTTTGCCCTTAAAACAGACTTATCGGATGTCGCATCAATCTTTAATTTTTGCCCTTAAAACAGACTTATAACACCTTTTTTTCATACTGCAATGGGAGTGTAACTTGCAAGGGAAATTCCCCAATTTTAAATGAAATTGACCTATCGACAGTCATCTTCATAAACCTTTCATTTTGACAGATGGTATAAATGGTACACCTTTCTCCGAAGTTGCAGTCAAATCATGATGAAATGCAAGAGTCCCTCCTAGTTTTTCGTCAGCTTAAACTAATTTTGAACTCTTAACATGCTTAACATGTTACTTCATATACGAGTATCACAGGAAAGTAACAAATAAGAACTGGATTATAATGTTTTATAAAACCCCTTCACTTCTCATTGACTAAAGTTTTCTGACTGGAATCACTTGCATGATTTTTGCCTTGTCATTCCTTTCAATTTTAACCGCTTTGCAGGAATACAATAATAATAATAACAATAATAATAATAATAATAATAATAATAATAATAATAATAATAATAATAATAATACATACATACATACATACATACATACATACAATTTCTATAGCGCCGTTCTCCACTTTGATTAAATGCTCAAGGCGCTTTACAATTGTACATCAGAGCAAACAGACTGAAGCTACAAGTACATCATCGTAATAGAAGATGAAGAAGCAGAAGAAAAAAAAAAAGACATGAAAGTCTGTCTTCAAAAGACACTGGTCTTCAAAATGCACTGCTAAACAAATAGGATTTTAAATTACTCCTGAAAGATGTTATAGAGCTTGAGTCTTTCAGCTCACGAGGAAGTGAATTCCACAGTGTTGGTCCAGCGTGAGCGAAAGCTCGTCAATAAGATGCAGAAAAGACTAGGAAAGGGCGCGATTTCAAAAAGTCAACACAGCAATATGCTCAAATATTATCATCATGCAATGAATCTCACGAACTTATACCCATTCATTTTATACTCTGTAGATTCATATCAATGTCACTTATATAGAACTGGATAACAGAGAGAAATGCGTCTAGAGACAGGATTTCCATTTACTTGACTGAAGTTGACATCATGGGCAAAATTTGCCGTTCCACCATCGTTCATTTTACTTTGTCGAATTTTTAGTTAAAACATCCACATTTTTAACACTCGATAAGACTTAGGCTATCCAGTCATCTTCTCAGATAAAAAGAAAGAAAGAAAGAAACCAACAAACAAACAAAGACTTTTTTCCTTCAGATTCCAAGCTATAATTCTTTTCAACACTAGAAGTCTTAACGGGGAATTCTTGTTGGCATTTAACCAATTAGAATTTATCAGTGATTTAGATTATATGCAAAGACCTGGATCACTGGAATGTGCGTCCAGTTGTCAGACCATAATGGTGAGCAATGTCTTTTTACGACAAACATTGAGTACTACACTAGATCTTTTTATAACAACAGAAAAATATATTTTCTTAATTTTCCCTTTATCTTCCCAATCAAAAAATGGCGTACACTCAGAATGACAACAATATTTTACGTATTAACGCAATTAAATTTGTGGGGTTTTTTTTTTTGTTTTGTTTATTCATTGTTTGTTGTGGTTTTGTTGCTTTGTTTTTTCGTTGTCTTCATTAAAAGTTTTTTTTTTGCATTATATCAGACGCTGGGTCATTTCTTTTTCTCGTGTGTATGTGTGTGTGTGTGTGTGTGTGTGTGTGTGTGTGTGTGTGTGCATGTGTGTGTGTGCATGTGTGTGTGTACCTGTGTCTGTATATGTGTGTATGTGAGTGTGTGTGTTTTCTTAGCCCAAAGTAAACATCTCACATACATTTGTGTGATAGAGCCGAGATGCTTTCCTACGGGAAGCAATGTCTGCCGCGTCATACCAGTGAGCTATCTACGGCAGACGGTAAAGTAATTTGTTGGTGAATAATTTACGCGCCAAGGGAACCACGTTGTCAAGACCAGAAAGAGAGGGAGAGAGAGGAGGGAAAAAATCCAAGGTTGGTCGCGCTCCCTTCACATCAAAGACAACCTGTTATTTCCTGTCTCAAATAACGGACAACGTGAAATTGGTCTTAGGGAATAAAGCTCGTCGGCAGAAGGAAAATACGCCGTACATTGTCGTCATTTAGGAGCGTGTCTGGCAGATCGTAAGTGGCGTTTGTGTTAGGATTCTTCTTGATTCCTCCGCGGCGAAGTGGCCGCTTCTGACGAAATGTTATTTGGGCAACCGTGTGTGACTAAAAGGGCACTCCAAATTATGGCAGTTTTGCATGCTGGGAAGTTTATCGAAATGTTAGGCGCAGAAGAAGACTCCTGCAAATCGTCCATAAACCCGCCGTATCGCTCGCAGCAACCTTTCGTGGGAAGTACCGACGCTCGTTCTTAAATCGCGGCGACTGTTTACAGCGCTAATAAAAGACATTTCGGCGAACATTCTAAGCACCCACACGAAAGATTTACCAATGTCCAAACTGTGTTAATCGACGTTAAAGGGGGATCTTGCTCTAGTTAAAAACCATGACTCATTTTGCTGACCTCTGTAGGTGTCACTTTCTCCAACTTCTTCTACTTCGTGTAATGGCGAAGCTTCAGAGGAAAGAGGGTATTGCGCACTCAACGTCGTAGACGGATGAGTCAATATTGTGCTGTTTGGACAGATGAAATTTGCTGTAAAATCTTCAAGAGAACGAAAGGGATTAATCCAGTCGACGAACCCTGGTCCTGGATTCCCAAGAGAGTAGGAAAGTTCACGGCGTTCCGTGATGAAAAAGCCACACTCTGTTGCATTTCCAAATTACAGCAAGAAGCGGAGCGAATCTAATACGCCTTCCCGACCTCACCCCTGGTGCTTAATCACAGCTAGCATCGTTGGCCGAGCAGCCTGGTCGGTCACGTATCGTGGCGCTATTCATGCACAACTCGGTCCTCTTAACTACACTCAAACTGTCTCTCCCTCTCTCTCTCCCCTCTCTCTCCCTCTCCTTCTCTTAAAGTGTCCATAGTTTTCGACCATCTATTCTCATCTGATAGGAGACAATCTGTTTCTTTACAAAGGGTTGAATATCAGAAGAGATAATGCAATTTTTGTTGTATGTTCTATACTATAAATACACCTTAATCAGCACTTCAATCAATGGCAGTATACAATAAGGATTGTGAAGATAATGATAAGCCGAATAAAAGCAATGGTAGTAACAACGATTACAACAATTAAAAGACGATATAAAAGTGAAGACAGGTGAAGAGTGATCATAAACAACGACTTTTCAGGATTGTTAGTAAAACTGATCAAGACAGTTCAAAGTCCAATTTCACAAAGATCATTCGGTCTCTTCACAGTGACTCTATTTTATTTACCAGCTTAACAAGAAGACAAAGAGACACTTCACTATCAACATGGTAGACGACTGCCTATGGGTGACACTTTGGCTGGTTGATTCGATACCGTGTACGATTGCATCACAAAGGTCCGTTCAAAACAGGCACTTGGGATACCTACAGTTGAGTGACATATGGTAAGACCTATCGACACCTTATTCCATGAACTTGAAGTGAATTACGGTGAGTTGATGACAAAAAATAATCATTCGAAGGACTCCCTGGTGGGACTGGACTTTAAAAACTCGGCTCTGTCCTCTCAGAGTTTGATTTATCTGTTATGTTTTTGGATCTTTTATGTGTTTATATCGATGAGATGTTGAAATGATAACCCCGGTGATGATAAGAATATTAATATACACTGTAATAATTTTCTTTTGCTATATATATCATCATCATTTTTAACAATCGTGATCAAAACTATAATTCCTAGATGGCAATGACTTCTGTCGTCATTATCATTTTCATTCATCTTCACCATTGTTGATTGATTGATTAATCAAGTGATCTTATTTCTGAATTTCTTTTTCATACATAAATGTAATACAAAGTCAATTGAACAAACTAATTGAGTACAATATCATTTGAATGTAACCGTTGAAACAGGTAAGTGATTGATTCGACTATACAACATTATTCCATGATGATGCAAAATGAAGACGAGAATGTGTTACTTTGTGAATATTATGCAAACTCAAGACGTAGCTTTCAAACACAGGGCATACGAAGTGGTATTCTTTTTTTTTTCAGTCATATTAAAAAAACAGCTTCAAATGAGAAATTCAGTAGATATGAAATAAAATGATTCCAAATGATTCCAAGGCTTAATCTAATCACCAAAGGGTTGGAAGAGACTGGACGATCCCGAATTCACGCTGAGAAGCAAAGTGAGGCTACAACTTGCTACGTGGCTCAGTCGTTATCCCTTGCTACCTTTTTTCGTTGACGTAACCACGTAGTGAGGCTATTGCGAGTGGAGGGATCTTTCGTATGCCGCTTAAGTCATCGGCTGGTCACTCAGCTGGTTTTTAGGCCGATGAAGTGGCCGATCCAGCCGGAGAGGAATAAACACCCCGGGCCCTCAAAACAAGATCGTTCGCTGGCTACCGTCAAAAAGTGCACTATAATAAAAAATAAAAAGAAAAAAGAAAAGAAGAAAAGCACGAAAGGTTCGCAATGCAACAGGCAGATGCTTATGCTGGAATATTATATACGTATTGTATAATACAAAGGATTGCGACTATATACAAAAGGAATGATTGAACATGAATGAAATAAAGTAAATGTGCGTCTGTGTCTGTGTTTGTTTTTTCGTGATTGGTGACGTCAAACAAGTATCTCGTTTTAATTACTTTCGTATGTTGTGGCTTTGATGATGTCATTTTGCAATTAGAAAACAGACAATAAGATTCCTTTCTATGTTAGGTAGATTCATCTAAAGGTTTCGCAATGAACCATCCCCCCCAAAAAAAAAAATAAAAATAAAAAAATCTCCGACCGCTTACGAAATAACTCTAAGACAATGGGACGATCATGACGTGGTTGATAAGATTATCACGTGTAAATGAATCGCTCTAACATGTTTATCTCATGACTCATCAATTTTAGCTGTGATGGATCCTCTTATTCTCCTCACCCCCCCCCCCCCCCATACACACACAGACACAGACACACACACACACCACTCCATACTCTCATAAATATGTTTCCAAAGTAGAGAAAGTTAAGATTGGTAGTATAGGAGTTCGAAGCAGCCGAATAATCTCCCCTGTATCATGGCTTTCAGTACACATCTGGCGTGTAATCTTTAATAAATATGACCTTATGATCTTTGAATAAATATCACTGTTGGACTGAAATGCATTACTACCCTACTTCGTCATCTTTTCTATACTGGTACCAACACGCGGACTAAAAATATCATATGTGACCGAGTGCAAGTGACGTGCCTCGCAAAACATTTTATATGCATATTATAATACATCTATATATAAATTCATTGTTAATGTTTTATATGGTAGGGTACAGCTTTCTTTTTTCATTTGAGGCTGTGTTGTTCATATGTATGTATGTATGTATATATATATATATATATATATATATATATATATATATTTGTTTTGAACTTCAGATTTTTCAAAAGCCCCCTGATTGCTAAAATTGTATATACTTTATACCTTTTAAACTGTATATACTGCATATAACTCTTAGAAATGGCCAGAAAAAGAATGAGAACATCTCGAGCCTATAACGCAATGAGTCATGCATGGAGCTAAGTCATATTTCTTCAGTTTGATTAATCACTCTTTCATTAAAAAAAAAGATCCTGTTAACAAATAGGCCATGAATCAGCCCTGTTATTTCTATCTATTTCTGCGAACGTATATATTGGTTCATTAGCACCCTGCCCCTGTTACTGGAGGAACAGCTTGCTAAATATACCTCCTTCTTTGTTATATACTGAATATAAGATGAGCTGGTTATTCCATCACCGAGAATTGATAGCGCAGACCTTATTTAATCTCTTAAACGAGTATTGTATTCGATTTCGATTCATTTCGCGACTGTGGTAATGTCATTTCAGAGAAACGAAGTTGCCATGAGATGCATGTGGAAGAAGATATTTTTAGCTGGGCAGTTGCTTAGTCTAGTAACTGGCAATATATTTAAACCCCTGTGCCTGTAATGAATATTTTTGTTTTTTTTTTTCTCAAAATGACAACACTGTTCTGACCAGAAATAGCGAGAACTGAAGTGAGAAACGAACTTTACACTGGTCATTATCCTGGCATCGGACCGTTTTCAGATTATCAAAAAATATTGTCAATTTGATCGGCAATATTATGTTTATGATCTTAGTGATAATCACCAGCATCGTCAAAGGAAGAAAGGCTACTTCAATTCCTAAGGCTGTAAGGTTACAATAAAAGCAATGAAACACAAGGGGACAGAGAGGGGGGGGGGGGGGGGAAGGGAAGGAGAGGTGAGAAACAGGACGCCTCATTTCGACAATACGTGTCACAACAACCGAGACGCAGAAACTGGAGTGAACCCTAACACTAGGAAATGTAATCGCGATTCCTGGAATAAGGCTCATACGTCCTTTCATTGAGGAGACGAAAACAGACCAGACTTGAAAGCATTGGTTGGTCATCGCTTCTCCAGACTTTGTCCTCATTTGGAAGAACCTCCTAGAGAGGGGTAAGAGACGTCCCCCTCTCTATTCCCTTTCTTATCGTGCCATTGATGGAGGAGAGCGAGGAAGAGGGGGAGAAGGAGGAGGCGGAGGCGGAGGAGGAATGGAGCAAGGGGAGGAGGAGGAGTTGGAGGAGAGAGAGATACTCCATAATGAGATATGACTGAGCACGCTGCTATTGTCGATGGCTTAGCAGCAGGTATCCTGATCAATTCCGCAGCATTTTGCCGTAATTTGCCAGATTTTATCATGATTACGCTGTGACGTTGCTCGTGACAAAAGACGGAGGTGGTAGAACATGCCAAGAACGAACTGAGAGATATATACAGGGACAGAGAGAACAGGGGAAATACTAAAAGAATAGAATACAAAGAGATAAAGAAGGAAAGGTATGGAGAGAGAGAGAGAGCAAGGGAGAGTTAAACTCGTCCCTCGGGAGAGGTGTCCCGTAAGGTACGGCAGTTGCTATGGTAATCTTTTCTGCGCTGAAAAGCCAGTGAGATTGAAATTCCGTTTGACAAGGAGAAAGAATTCTATAGTGAGAAAAGTTTTAACCAATACATATAACATTCTATTTTTACCAGAAAGCGAGGCAACTGGAGAAGGCTCGGTCGTTGATTAAGGAAAGAAAATGTCGTTTTAGCTGGCTCTTGATTGTCACTCGCAAAGATCAACAATTGGAAAGTATGATAGTACATAGTAAAGAGAACTTTTTTTGTTCATTTGAGTAAGAACCTGTCATTATTGTGATTTCCTGTGACTTTTCTCCTGTCTACGACACAGTAATTCCCACCATAGAGGATTACGAAAAAAAAAATGAATATATCACATTTGGCTTTAGCATTTGTAACGAAGATCAAAGAGAGAATAGTGAAAGTGTTTGTACTGAGATTGTATACCAGGTACTGGTGAAGAAGCGAAGTTTCAAGCTTCGCCGGGTACAAGACAATGTTACCGACAAACCATAAATGCCGTAATGAGTGAATACAAAATTAGCTGTTTGACACAAGAATTGAAAGAATATGCTCTGTTTATGTTGTCATCAACAATGTGTTTATTCAGCTGTCTGAATTTGTACATCATCCCTTCACGTCTGGGGTGAAAGTGTTTTACTTGGCAGATGTGTAGGCTACAAAGATTTTTTTTAAAATCATTATTACTTCCATCGTCATTATTATTGGAGTAATTGTTGTATTGGACATAAATCGAACACGAGCTTAAGCAGAAAAGTAAACAGGTACTGCAACCATGAAAAACTTTGAAAGAACAGATATTTTGCAACAGAAAGCGTCAATTACAGAATTGTAGATTGCAGCCTACCAACCGTTTAAGCGGCATATTTACACAAACTGTGGTGGTCTTTTACACACCTCCAATCAAAATGTGTAGCATTTACCTTTACCACAAGGACAGCATAACGTTCCACCACTTATAAATTCTAATAAAGTTAGTCAAAAAACCGAAAGTATGCATCTTACTAGATTGCCAGAATATCATATCAGCACGTCTTATTTATCTCTATCTTATGTAAATTTTCATTATGATATCATATTATGTTTAGCTTTTTGCTGCCTTTATAAAAGCCAGCCATTTCGTAGTCGACAATTTACACTGGTATTCCTCGATTTCACAATAAAGAAGGGTTAATGTCAGGACAAACAGCCAAGCTAACTGGATCTGAAAATAGAAATGCCAATCTTACTCGTTCAGCGAAAAAAAATGCCCCAAATTATATCACGTATTGCAGTCTTCGTCTGTGAATCGATTAATAGTGTGCAGGAGACCCAATTACAAGATACCTACATATACCCCATCTTTCCTGTAGAAAACTACGAAACTACGAATAGAAAAAGGGGCTTTAGTGGAAAAGAAAGGAAGAGAGAGATGGAACTAAATACAAATGAATTTTGATTGTGACTCCATGATCGCCCGTAGTTGACTGTATGTGCGTATCAGCTTGTTTTGTCTCTTTTTTTTTTTTTTCGTTCTCCTCTGCGTCGCAGAACGACTGCCATACCCTAATCAGTAATTGGATCAAGTTTACTTCATTCAAAACGTTTTCTTCAATTGAACAGAGCATACACCAAATAAGGATTTTGAAAATGGGAATGCAATTACTGGGTAGATTCAACTTGTGGAGTTGGGGGATAAATTGCGGAGGCATTATGTACCGGCATCATTCATATCAGTGTGAGCAGAGCACAAAGAAGATTTCGGCCATCTTGAATGCATTTACCCTAATGAATTAGTCGGCGTCTTCAGTCATTCGAAAGGATCCACGTGACTTAAATGGAGAATGAAGGTAGACAACAATTACTCCTTTTGGTTTCAACGAAACTCCAAGGGCCGCAGCCTTCTTTTTGAAGTTAAATGTTAATGTATGCCGAGTGAGATTTGATAAATTATCTTATTAATCCTGTTTGGATCATTTTCCAGTCAGAGATCGTCTCCCAAACTTAGGTCTAGTTCTCCGGCTTGCAGTCCCTCCAGAAAGGTTTCATTCATGGGCAACTTCGGGAAGTACTTCGGCTGATAAATAGGACGAAAGATCGCATGATCCAATTGATCAGCGATGTCGTTAGATATCATATCATTTCCAGATGTACTATGTTGCGTCATAAAGGAGGGGGGGGGGGTAGGAGGGAGGCCGGAAAGATCATGTTCTATAGCAAAACAGGGCATTGGGAGGGAGGAAATCTTTCTCACAACTTACCAAACATCATTAGTACGGGTTCAAAACACTCTTGGTATCATATCATACTGTGCCAATCTCTCTTTCTTTCTCTCTCTCTCTCGTCCTCTCTCTCGTCCTCTCTCTTTCAATTCATTTCTGTCTTGTTGACTAATATTCCGTGTTATATTATTGTCTATTTATTGTAAGTTATATATAGTTTAAGATATCTATGTCATATGTAGGCCTATACATAATATAGTTACATGTGCTTCTGTATGTCAAAACTAAGCCATTATGTACGTTACAATGAATATTACAATGTCAATTGGAAATAAATGTGATTTGAATCGAATTGAATCGAATGTATGATTATGTTTACGTGTTTGTGCATAAATATACACACATATCCTATAGATAGGTAAATTACATGTATGTATAATATGTGTGTGTGCGTGCGTGTGTGTTGAAATTGGTAATTGCGTTCATTTGTAAAAAGAAAACTGGCATTTATTTTGAGGAAAACATTTCTTTCATACCCAAGCGGTAGCAAAACTGGTGAAACTAACAGCGTAATAGTAATGCAGATTATACAATACGCTGGAAGCTATTTGTTTCGTTGGTTTCAGCTTCTTCAGGTACTGGAGACCGTCTAAATATAATGGGCACACATTCAGTGTTGCACACAGAATCCTCACAGAAAATGGCCGAATTCAATAACTGCTTCCGCTCTGAACAAACAAAGTAAGCGATTGAGGAATATATAAATCATTTTCAAATTGAACGACACTATTTTGATAACCAATTATTTCACGGGATGATGTTCGCTATTTCCAAGGTTCGTTAATCCGAAAATGAAAAAAAAAAAAGTTCCCTACTCCAAAGGTTAGTTCAAAATAATAAAAAAAGGTGCGTACTAACGAACCTTCGGAAATACAAACATAATTTCACTTTTCGGATTAACGTACCTTCGGAATGACAAACCTTTTTTCATTATAATCTTTATTTTTTTGGTCAATAAACTTTCGGAATAACGAACCTTACGGCATTTTTGGAATTAACAACCTTTGGAATAATGAACTGTAACCGCGCATGCCTCGGAAATCGTTGTAAATCTTAAAGTGTGCAAATGATTTGCACAGAATGTGAGATCACTTGTTCAAACAAACTGTATAGCATGATAATCGATGAATCCTCTCTAGACTCCCCGGTCCTTTTGTCAAAAGATATGATATTGTTGTTTTTGTTTTTATTGTTGTAAGTATGCCTACGTGCAGTTCTGTATGCATATTCAGACGATTACAATGATGCACTTCTTCACCTTGTCTCACGGAAAGAAAAATTATACTAAATCTTATAAAGATGCATAATGTAATTGACTAAGGCTAACTGTCTTTTGAGTCTACAACTGGTAATATCAATATAAGCGACAGCTCCAAGCCATAAACCATAGTCTGTAAGCATACGACCTACTACCATATACACAGAAACATACACACACATCAAAACACACACAACTTAAAATATTCAGTGACCCTTGCTGAGGAATTATTACTGAAAATGTGGAAAACATTATCGCGTTTGTCTTCTGGCTGCATCGCCAGTTCTATTGCTACGGTGGCAACAGGCTTCCTTTTCCTCAGAACGTCGGGTTCTATCTTGTTTTGGGGTCATTTTTTATTGCACACCTAGTTCTCCTTTATTCAAATTCATGAAATTCTTCTTTTCTTCTGAAAGTTCTTCATGAAGTTCTCCTTTTCTTCTGTTGGTTGTGAGTTTCCAAGGCACTGTTCTAATAAGCCAGTTCGTAGCTCTACTTTGCGTATGAGCAGAAAAAGGTCATTCGTACCAAAACGCATGATGGTTTTTAAATTCACTGAGATAAGCATCTGTCATACAATGATTATTCATGCAATGCTTGTAAATGGTACCTGCCAATACATCCACCTGACAGGAAGCCTGGATTTGGCAATACGAATAAAAACATGTCTTAATGCATTCAATACAAAACAACGAAACCCTCGAGGGTTGTTTGAAGGACCATTTTGGTCACCTGGTCTCGCTATGCAAGATCATTTTTTTGTTAAACACGAATTCCATGAGTTTGTTACGCCGGGCAAGCTTACCGGTACGCATTATGTTGCTTTGAAAACGAGTGAAGTGCCTAACCAACTAAGAAAAAAAATAAAGAAAGGTCATTATGTTTGTACCAACGTGCACATGAGCTAATTACGAACTGGCTTATTCAGTACATCGAATAATGATAGATATGCCATGATGTCATTCCCATTGAGACATCATGATGACTAACATCTGGAAAGACTGTTGTAAGAAATTATCTTGCTGTATTTCTTCTGGTTGTTGCTTTCTATCGATGACTATTCATTCCACTGATCACATGGTCATAAGTAAGTAGAGAAACCCCCTTATAACTTGTCCTAATCTTGTAGCATTTTGTATAAAAGAGAGAAAGAGTAAGCAATGACAGAAGGGAAGAATGGGTTAATAAGGTTGTTTTAATGACTCAAAGCTGGTATATAGCTCCATTCAAAGTCATCTCTTCATTGGTACCAACCTGTAGCCAGGCTGTGTGAGTATAGGGAAACAGAACTTGGTTATCGATGATCTAAGACAGCATTGGTGCGAGGTGGAAGACTTACAGCGTCATGGCAATTTTATTCTCCCTTTTCTACCATGGTTTATTTTCATCAAGGACTTGATGCAATCATAAGAATTGTTGTTAATTTATTATACCTTGCTATATTCATTATGTTAATGTCCGTGTTACAGGTCCCGGAATCCGCGCACGAGTATCCGAGGTTGCGACGCGCGGCGCACTTCGGGAGAAAATCCACGCCAACGGATGTTGGTTTAGCTGTCAGGTGGCGGCGCCTCAATTTGGTGCCTCTTAATTATTCACTCGCGCTAATAGTCGTTCAAAAAACTGACGCACTGGCGTGTTAGGAATCGACTCAAGCCGACCGGCAAGATTCCGGGGCCCCAGATAAGAGTAGACCTAATTTGCAGGAAGAACCTTCGTCTGACAAGCCTTTCCTGCAAGCCTGCAACCAAGTAGCCAAGTTTCTTTTGTGCTGCGTCCGGGGAATCGTAGTTCGTGTTAACCTCAAGCGCTTGAGACGAAGTATAGGCAGCACTGGAGACGATATTAATTTCTGAGTTCTCATTTCTTCCCTGTCCACTCGCTTTTCTCCCCGTTTCCTTCCTCTTTGCCCTCTCATGCGTTTACGGTTCTCTTCGGCCCCCTCCCTGATTTGTTGCCCTAAAGGTGAGGCGAGCCAAGCCGCATCACGTACGCGAACGAGCATGCAGCGCGCACGAGGTAAAACGTGGCGTGCACGGCTCTCGCCCACCCGTGCGCACGTTCTTACACACGGCTATCCACACGAGCTGTAATCTCGACGTATCGTTTTTCTATCCGTAAAGATTAATAACCGTGAACGCTCACGGCAACATTTATCGCGCCGGCGAGTGTATGAGGGGAGAACTGATGAAATTATACTGAGTGACGAACAGGCCCAGTCACAAAAGAATGAAGCTGTTGCTGCCGTTGTGTTCGTAGGAAGCCTCAAAAAGTTACAGGTTGTTGGGGATTTTTATTGAATCGCGCACACGCCGAACAATGGGTGGTATTCACTCGCTGGTATGGGACACCGGGCACGCGCTTTGTCGGACGACGCGCGCATTGTAACATGAGCCGCTAACATTATTGGTAGAGCAACGGGGAAGGTGAGACCCCTACACGTCCATGTCAATGGTTGATGGTGTAACAGCCGAAAGAGAACAAAACGCCGCACATGCAGGGTCACATGTGCACAAGCCTGCGGCCAGGGAGCGTAATTAAATCATGTTGTTTCTCTTGATGGTATCTAAAGCAAATACTCTTTCATCGACAATGTTTAAAAGTATCGGACAATGCATCCACAAACTTTGTAGCTTGAAAAGAAAAAGTACAGCAACTGCTTTATGTCCTGAAATTGGAGAAAACGGAACAGTGCACTGATAATAATCAGAAGAATGGCAACTGTAAGCATGTAATTTGACTAAAGTTTAAACAAGGTTAGGCCGAAAATCAACTTGCACAGCTGAAAAGACTGTTGGCAGAGTAAATTACAGGATTAAAATATCGAAATGTTGTGTATTGCATATCTTTGTATTTTATATACTAAACTTGGAACGGGAGTCTGATCATAGTATCAGTCGGAGTTGCGTTCAACAAGTTTCTTGGCGTCAATTTATACACTGGAGATGTTTTGTATAGACAATTTGGAGAAGAATATTCCTATATTGCGGTGAATAAATGTAACTAGAATTGTTGATTTTTCGATACCCTGTGCATGAAGAAGAACCAATTGATTTGATATAAAAACTCTATTCAGGTCATGATCTGACAGACATAGAGCCGATGACTTATCAACGTAATCGCTATACAGCTAAACAATCTTTCTTTTGAGAGACAATGATGACGCAACATGCAGTAATCAAGTTAATTTATTATCTGTCGACATGAATCACTGAAATATCAGGGAGAAGCGACTGGAAATGTCGCGCAATTTCTCGACAGGCGGTAAAATTGACAAGAAATAACCCACTCCTTAGTTCCTTTCTTGGGTACTCCTTTGAAACATGTGCAATGTTTATTGAAACTTTCAAGTGCCTGATTTGTATGATTTCAGACATAATGGATTCAGAGAAGATCATGTCTAAATTGGCGCGGTAGACTTGTCGCCGCTTTCATCAGCCCCAATTACAGCGCTGCCTTCGCAGCAGGATGCGATGAAAAACATATTCCGCAGATATATTATGAAATGAAACCACGATCCATCTAGACTGTCTGCATGTGAGTGTAATGTGTGTGTGTGCGCGCGTGCGTGTGTGTGTTTCAGAAAAGCAACAAACTCGTTTCTATCTTTGTATCTATCAGTTTGTTGCTGTGTCTTACCAAATGCGAGTTCTTTTTTTATTGTCGTTGTTGCTGTCGTAAAAGATGAGCAATGTTCGTATGACATGAAATACGAATTATATGGGTTATAAGAATCATCCTTAGACTTCATTCCTCTTCGTAACTTGGGTAATCCTTGCGTATTTATCATACCCTCGTGTGATTTCTCCGTTCCTAGTTATGTTAATATTCTGTTCCTTTTCTTTTTTTAGAAGAGAAAGGTTATAATTACTCAATTCTATAGTTTTCATTCATGGTGTATCTTTTGCGGTTTTCCCCTATAGTTATATGCCACCGCCCTATTTTCTTGACTATCGGTTGTAAAAGGCGCCTTTTGACGAAATGTGGCTGCATGATTTTTGCTTTGTTGTGATTTATATAGATTACTTACCAGCCTGAAATGTATTCATTCTTCATTCCTTGCTGTCTGTATTAGTTAATCTGAACAGCATGACTAGCTAGGTTGAAAGTGACATATTGATTATGATCACAAGTGGCATAGAAAGCAGCATTAATTTCGTGTTTGGCCTTATTTTCTGCAAGGACAGATAGACTTAACTTGAAATAGAACCGAACCAGACGTGCACACTCCAACATGGTTTTGACTTGCCCGCTCTGACTGGCGCGCTCTGACTGGCGCGCAGTTGCCGGTTGAGATCGATGATGCGTTTACTAATGGCGTCAAGATTAATATCCGCGAGGCTGCATCTCCCCTCCTCAGAAGAAGTAACCTCCTCCTCCACCCATTCAACAAAGACCACTTGTTCGTTTACATTAACAGGCGAATGTATCTAACCACCAGGCAATAGAAGAATGAGTATTCGTGTGGGTGCGTGCGAGTTCACGACTGGATAACTTTTATGTAAATTTGTCCCGATTGAGTTTGAATGGAAACATGTTAATTTCTTACTCCGGCATCCGTCTTCGTTTCGCAGACAAGGTGATCGAAAGTCTCTCTCTAAAATTGCGCAGGCTTGTGGGTGCACGTCGGTATTAAGAAATGAAAGTGACATGAATGAATGGCTTTGATTTCAGCTACCATAAAATAAACTGTCTTGGTGATGGAGTAAAGCTTGGAGTTTCCCAGAGTTGTGTAAAAGTAAGTTCGACAGTAGGCGTCGCTGATACACGTCACGAACGCTTGACTAAATGGGGCTCGTTTCATTCCACTCGTCAAGAAGTGACTGGTATGTCAAGTTCGATACGGAGAATGCTGTTCCACAATACGGGAGATAATGTCGAATTTCCGGTAATAATCAACCTTTGGTCGTCCCATTCCTAACAAGGAGTGACTTGGGATGGCGGAGAATGTATTCAAATTTATCTTAGTGTAGGAGGTTATTCGAGATGGCGAGGTAATTCCACAGTTGTTCCTGATAGGGAGCATGTTTCTAAACTATCCTGACATCTTGCCTTTGTCGACCCTCGGTGTAATGTCGAACGTTCTGCCCTTTTCTCTGCTCCTGTAATTCAATAGTAGGCTAATCACTCTGCGTTCATTAAAGCATCTTGGGGTAAAATTGGCAGCAGTTTTTAGTGAATTGCAATCTTATAAAGAGGGAGAAAGAGAGAAATGTCAAGCCGTCAGTACTACACACGAGCGTGCACTGTGGCAGAAATTAGACATTATAGAATGAAAACAGATCTGAAATGGTCGGTGCTATGTACCACCCCTGGCCGGGATTAGAACCCGATTTCCTTCGTTGTTTTGTCATCGGGTATCGAGTGACCCGCGTCACCAGATTTTCTCCTTAAACGTGTTGACTCACAAAACATCACCCCAATTTCTTACGCCTTAAACGCCTCTTAAGTGAACCTAATATACCGATGAATAAAAAAGAAAACAAAAACGCGGCAAAGCACTGCTCTCCCTTGATACAACTGGTCAAGTCATGCACAATCGTTTGTTGGGTGAGTATTTTCGCTTTGATTTGAACTGCTTTCCGACGGACAAAGAAACGTCAAGATATCCTCACTGGTCTGCGGGAGTGGTCCTGCAGAAATAACCTTTGTGTCCCGAATGCGACATGGTAGAATGCCAGCCCCACTATCTTCTTACTTTTAGATCAGTCTAGCAATTGCAAAGACTTTGTTGCACCAGGGAGGTCGTTCCACAGATCGAATATTGCCGACGCACGTACAGTAGTGCGAATACTCCAGCTGTTCGTAAAGAAGTTCCACGAGTACAAAGGAATCCGTGGTAGACGATAATTCTGCACTCCTAGAGAATAGAGAACAACGATTGGTTATTGGAAAACAATGCATAATCAACGCATTACAAAAATCCGTTACTTCTCTATATGAAGGTAGTAAACCAGTGGTGATGTTGAGGCAGAGTTTTTGGCTAACGAGTTGTCAGTGAATCAATGGAGGGATGGAGAGACGGATGAATGAATGAATGAATGAATGAATGAATGAATGAATGAATGAATGAATGAATGAAAAAAAAGATGATAAAATTTGCGCAACAGTATGATTCTACTCTCTCGAAGTGAATATTATATATATTACCGTATGTGTGTACAATAACAAAATATCAGCATTGAAACCATGTCTTAAATCTTACGCCTTTGATATTTATGTCACTGTATCCTCGCTTTAATGAGTAGGAAAAAGAGATGATACTAAGAGTAAACAATGGTGTTGCAACAGACATGCATATCAAATCATGGACCTACTACACATGCATAAAAATATTCAGCGCTCGTTAATGAATTCATGCACCTGTTTCTGTCAAAAGCGTCACAAAAACATTTAAAACATGCTTTCTTGCTTTGATCCGATCACCATCACCGACAGCCAGCCTTCGTTCAATGTCCATAGGTGTATTAGGTCTATGGTCAAACTACTGTGATTTCAAGGTTTCAATTGGTGACTTCTAAACCATTGTCGAGGTCCGCACTAACGCGAATGAGGCCCAATTCAGCGCCCGTGCTCTGAACAGTAAACTACAGTGACCCAGACAAAGCAGTTAAATCTTGTCGAAAATGAAAGAAAGTTGTTCTATAACGTCGAGTCTTCCTTCTTTCTCACGATGAAACTGGAGGTGAAGAAACTAATATCAAATGTAGTAAATGATAACAAGCGACACACTCCATGAAAACTGTAAGGACCAAAACAACCACTTGATATTTGAAACTTGATTGTGATTAACTTCGCAGTATATCAGCCACCTAAATTTGCTGCAATAATTCAAAGACAAAAATGATTATCTCGACGTTCGATCTAAAGTCTTCAGTAGAATGATATAGGTGAGAAGACAATGATAAACATAATAATGATAATAGTCACCACCATCAGTGCCACCATTACCACCATCACCACCGTCATCACCATCACCATCACCATCACCAACAATACCACCACCATCATCACCATGACCACCACCACCCCATTACTACCACCGAAATTACCACCACCATCACCACCATCATCACTACTACCATCATCACCATCACTGCCACCACCATCATTGCCAAAACCACTGGCACTACTGCCACCATCACCACCACCACCACTACCAACAAAATCACCAAGACCATTACCACCACCAACATCATCACCACCATCACCATCACCACCACCACCACCACCATCACCACCACCACCACCACCATCATCATCATCATCATCACTACACCACCGCCATCGTCATTATCTTTTTAACCGTAGTCATCATCATTTAATATATAGCTAATGCTTTTCCGTCTTGTTGTGATCCTCATTATGCATGGTCACTGCATGGCATCCACTGTTCAAAGACAATACACACCTTCCATTCTCTTTTGGAGCATTCCCGCGTATCTGCCTTCCTCTGGCTCACACATGCTACATCCAATTCCAGTTTCCTCCCCACTCTCAACCAGATACCCGTTTTTGATACACCACGGCCATAAGCGAGGTGCCTGTGCCCAATATTGATAAAATACATTGACCACTGTTCAGACACAAGTCCCGTTTGGGGGCTCGAATCCTTGACCCCGTCATATTGATAAGTAGTACGTCATTCACAAGACAGGATCATTCCATACTTTAATGATGTCGTCGATATATAACAGGTTCTTGATGGACCGCTAGAAGTTTTAAGACACGGATATATACTACTATCACTGATAAACGCAACCGCATCGTGATGACATATAAGTTTCTACCCACTCAGTACCTCTCTCAAATTGGATAAGATGCTGCAGTGGAAGATATATTTCGATGTAAATTTTTCATAGTTTGACAGTTGAAGGGACTTTTTCCATCCAATTTCAGAGTATTTCACGTTTAGTTTTAAGATAGCAGCATACAATCGCTGGGTCAAAGAACTTTTCTAAACTTTGTTGATGCTGTAATATATGCGGTGCAAGAGCGTGTAAGACTAATACAGTAATCAGAGAATGTCGCCGCTATTTGTCCTCTATTATTTCATTCATGGTTCGTTTGTTGGACACATTGTAAACTTAAAGCAATTTGTTCGACAATTCCCTTGACGTAGGAGCCAAAGAACGAAATTATGAAGATCCCTGGCATTTCAACAACTCAACAAAACAAAAATAACACGTCTCTGCATTTGCTAATATAGTCACCCATGCTTTATTAAAATTTCTTGGAGTCATGGCCCACCTTGCAAACAAAAGATTATCAGATAAACAACAGATGGCAAGAGCCATGAGTGTAATTGGCGTTCAAGTTCGACGTCTCCATGGCAACGACGAAACGAGTTGAATCTTTGTCGTACTTTTCTTCTTGTAGAAGGAGCGCAGTTTGGTTCACCGTCTCTGTTGTGTGTCACAACGCTCAACATGTTAACCATATCTTCATATGTACACTCAGCAAAAAAAGAAAGTAAGCACTTTTCAAGTTCATTATTTCTCATAGAAGAGAGAGAATATTACCGTCGAAAGCATCACGACTGCTTTGGAATAACAGATAATGGACTAGGAACAAGAACTCAAGTCCAAGAACCAGCCCGTACTTGGTACAATTTACGCAAGCTGTAGTAATTTAAAACCCGACTGGCTTCGCACATTCCAGCTTTGCCAGTTGCTAACAAGGACATGGTAAATCCCTTAAATCCGTTTCTAGTAAATAATAGGTTAAAATATTCAGTAAAGCATACAAGATCCGATTCATGCGTGTATTAATAGTACTCCTTGTGTGTCGGTTGATAATGAAAATATTATTTTGATCAGATGCTGTAAAAACAAAATTTGTACATTATTTGGAATACTGTAAGATTGTTTATTCACAGTCATCTACTCATTCGGAATGATTATCAAAGTAAATATCAGTCACACAATATGTACACATATACAAAACACACACGCGCACACAAACACATGCACTGATATTGACTAGGACAGAATTGCTACTAAGATGATGTTGATGATGAATGATGGCGATGATTATGGTAATGATAGTGATTCTGTTATTGATATAATGATAATATTACAATAAAACAACAACTTTACATATAATACTACTTCTAGTACTACTACTGATGCTTCTACTATACTGAAAGTAATGATGACATTGGGAACAACAATGATAATGATAAGGTATAATCCAATCAGGGTGCCTGTTCACTGTATAGCACTGCTCTCCCAAAAGGGCCGTGCCATTATCATCACGCCAGCATTACCATGGTAACCAACATTGTCCTTACATACTAATTGATGAACGCACCCGAAAGGATTCGAACCAATATTTCCCCTTCCTAGAGTCTAAGGCATCGTCCACTAACAATACTTCCACGGTAATTGAACATACATATATTTTGTATTATGCTCAATATAACTTTGTCCTTTCAAATTGTTTAACAGTTGAATTGATAAATTCATCACCTTGTACATATGTATCTCCTTTTATTGATGGAAATAAACTTGAATTTAATTAAATTGAATTGATATGACAGAGAATGAACAAAAAAGGACATTGATGTCGTTTTCTTCTAATTACCCTTTTGATTCATTTCTGTTTCATTCATTCTTACTGGTTGTTTAATGCGCCGTCTTGATCTCTCTCTCTCTCTCTCTCTCTCTCTCGTTGTTTCACATGTATTACTTATCAAAGTTGGCATAACTGCCATGAAAACCGAAAGTTCGTCAATTGTCAAATGTTTGTGTGTGTGTGTGTGTGTGTGTGTGTGCGCGCGCGCGCACAAATTCAAGCAAGCGTTTGTTTCTTTGTGTGTTGATTCATTTGTCAATTTCTATGAAGTTTTGCTGAATTCTTAATGTCTTTGTTCATTTCTTTTTTACCTTTATCTCTCTACCATCTTTCTTTGTCATCTCTTGTCCAGTGTTTTGGTCATTTCACTTTCAGGTCAGAATGAAAGAATAAATACATTTCACGTTTGATATCCTGAGCTTTAAGAGGACAAAACACATAACACACACACACACACGCGCACACACACACACACACACACGAACAAACAAACAAACAATCACGAACTTTCACTAACTTGGGACTCCAAAACGGATGGATGAATAATATACAAATAATGAATGTTTATGAGTGCAATGGACAGAATATTTTCATGAGGTGAAAGATGAAAATCCATTCAACTCGGCTGTGCCGAGTTGAATGGATGAAAAATTTCATCTTTCACCGAATGATATATTCTGTCCATTGCACGAATGAAAAACATCATTTGTTTTATGTAACGCCTGAAATAGATCCTTGTAATTTGATGTTTTATCAATTTAGAAACATGCATACACCTACACACACACACAGGCACAGACACACACA
Organism: Diadema setosum; assembly: GCF_964275005.1. Lineage (NCBI taxonomy): Eukaryota > Metazoa > Echinodermata > Echinoidea > Diadematoida > Diadematidae > Diadema > Diadema setosum. Next base: position 1,628,530 of record NC_092693.1, on the reverse strand, counting down.
CACACACACATACACTCAGGCTCAGTGAACACATGTTTTCAACCAAAAGAGATCACGCCTTGATAGGTCAATACAATATTGATTCTACTAAAAAGAAAAGAAGAAGTCTGGAAGAAGAGAAAGAGAGGACGCAATTTTCATGATTTCTTTCGAAACATTAAGCTTTATGCTCCGCAAACTTTCGAAATATATTACACGTCAGGTAATAGCTGTATTGCACATGTTTGTTCTTGAAGTGTTTGTATTTTTTCTATGGTCCCTAAAACGTGCACTTACATTCGTTTGGAAGATATCAGATTTTTAGATGAAAAAAAAGAAGAAACAACAACGAAGAGTTAGAGGGTGGTTCCCTTCCACTCTTTTGAATTAGTCTCATAAAATAGCGACTTTTGGTTTTCTACAGCGAATATATCAAGATTTTGTTATGTTTGTATGCGAATACGATTATTTACATCATTATTGAATCTTTTTTGTCCTTGCCATTTCGTTGTATCAAAAAGTACCAAATATCAAATATACTACAAATTATGTACAAAATATTTTGCAAATTTCAGTACAATACGACAACATCACACATTCAATGAGATGGTCTTGCTGCTTCTGTTTCTTCTCACTTACTGGCAGTAGTTTTTACTTTTTCATTTTCCACATCGCCCAAAAAAACATGTATAAGATTTTATAGACATAACGCTTACTATAAATCAGTGATTAACAGTGCATTATAATCAAAAGTGAACAACGATCACTGATCAACATTAATGATATTGCAGAACGTCGAATGCATAGGTTTCTTTAAAGATTGCGTCATTGAGTTGCTATGGAAACAGAGTTGTGTTCACGAGATGTATTCCATGTAAGTAGTGCTATTAGGTGTTTTTTAATCTCCCATCTTCTAATTATCATGTGGTGCTTCTGAGTTGCCTAAGCAAACTAAGTAAAGAATGGTTGATATTCATTGCCTAAGACTGATGATGAAAACCTCTTTTCCGAAAATAGAATGTGTTCCCTGATTTAAGGCTCATGTAACATTTTTCTCTCTTTTATGAATTCAAGTATTTGAGTATTTGAGTATTTGAGGTTTGCTGAGTTTCCTACGGAAAGATAGTGAACGCATGAGACGTTAATTCATTTCCTAATACACACACAAACAATTTTGACATAAGATATCATTATTTGCTTGGTCTATCCTGAATGCTAAACTGAGACATTGTAAAAGAGCACCTTCGTGTAGAAAGGACTTTACGCTTTAGGACTCATGGATCGCAATAATTTCATGCAAATATCCGTCAGCTTCAGTTACAGAGCGATTAGGAAAAATTGCTTCCACCTGGTACAGCCACAGCGAGCAAAGCCATATCATAATTCAAAGTGAACATTTCAAAAAAGTATGCCTCTGGCAAGACCATCGACAACAACAACCAAAAAATCTACAAAGTTAGGATAACGTCGCCTGAGCAAGTTACAATTCACATAGGGGATAATTAGGCTTGCCTCTAGTTTTCATCGAACTTAAATATAACACCTCCTGTGTCGTACAGAAACAAAGAACAGAGAGTTCCTCTGTAGCAATGCCATAACTCATAATGATTTTATTCTAAAATCTTGTTTTTATTGCACTTGATTCAAACTTATAGAATAGGTTTCTACTTCTACTAGTATTATTGCTTGAATACAACGTGTTTCGGAAAACGAGTTCCAGTTTGTTTTGATATATAAATTCATTTATATGCTATCATCAGAGAATGAGTATTTGGCATTGTATGAAGTCCTTGATATAATGATTTCCATTAATACTCAAATTGCGACCGGCTAAGAAAGAAGTCAGTATCTCAACATGTTTGTCTTTTTGTTCTTCGCAATGATAATACTTGCTGTTCTAAGCTCCCTCGTTGGCCACTTTTGTTCCTCTTTGTTACAAGTTCGTGTACGTTAAAGGCCGTCGCCTGTTTCTTTCTCTGAGGCGTTGTCAATTGTCTCTGACACCAGTTGTGGTTTGAAATCCCTCACGCCGATATGTTGCTATCGACAGAGATGTTTTCGGCATCAGACAACGGTGACGGCGTGCTCGTCATCATGTCGTCATCTCGGATCTCGCCGTCAAGTTTGAAGCAGGCCGACTCGTAATGTTTGTTCAGATACGACTTCAGGGCAAAGGACTTGTCGCACCGCTTGCACTTGTAGTTCTTGTAGGCTGAGTGTGTCTGCATATGCGCGCGGAGGTTGGAACGATCGGCGAATGCCTTGCCGCAATGCGCACAGCCGAAGGGCTTTTCGCCCGTGTGCGAGCGCATATGGCCCTGGAGCAACCATGGGCGGCTGAAGGACTTTTGGCAGACAGTGCACTTGTGTTTGAGGTTGTGCGTGAGCACGTGCATGGCTAGGGCGGGCATGCTGACGTACACCTTGCCGCAGACCTCGCACTTCTTGGCAAAATGGCTGTCGAGGCTGCGATGGGTCTGCTTGTGTCTGGACAGGTTGGACGAAGTCGCGTACTGCTTTCCGCATTCATTACACTTGTACTTGGGTCGGTTCGCCGCGGACAGGTCAGATAGCGACCCTCCGAGTTTGTTGTGCTGATCAATACTCGTGCCCTTTATCCCACCGCCGCCACCCGCTTGCAAAGCGCGGCGTCGTGACCGTCCATCGGTTATCAGGAACGCCTCGTAGGATAAAAACAGCTGTCCCTTTTGGCTCTGCAGGCTCAGCAGGTCTCCTTCGACACCGATGTCGCCTGGTCTGGATTCGGTGGAGAGCGTGATCGGCTCGGGCGAACCGGTTGATGAGGATCGATCATCGGGGTGGTGGTTGATCAGGTTGGTGATCATCAGCGGTTCGCTGGGCGGGGAAGACGGTGAAGGAGTGATATCATGGATGTAGCCTGCAGAAGAGTGAACAGAAAGGCGGAAAATAATTAATCAATAGCAAATATCAATATTACCGTCTTCTTATTTCTACACGTACTAATGCGAAAACAGAAAACATTGAGAGAGACAATTAAAATTATTGGTAACTTGGTAAAATTCGAAAGCTTACAGAAGTGATTGTAAGCACGATCATAGATATAATTCGGATTTTTGAGGATTCTAGTTCACATGATTATTGATGATCATTTCTTCACTTGTCCACTGTTGCCTTCAGTTAAAGGAAACAGCCTACTGAAATTAAATTCGAATTCATTTCAAAAGTCTGATTGACACAAAATATGCATATTAAAGACGAAAGGTGAATTACAAACAGGACAAACACATAGGGTGATATTAAGATTCCTCGGAATGTTTTGGAATCAAAACAACCCCCACTACTTCACTAGTGTGATTAAGTGGATTGTCTGGGGATCTTAAGGTGGCTTGGACTCACAGTAATTAACAACTGACAATGGTGATTAGTTGGCGCTTTCCATTTCCATTCCCCAAATGACCGAATATACTGGCGTACTCTGTGTATATAGCTCTTCTGGATAACATGTGGCAAAGGATAGCACAGGGAGAAATACATTGAAAGATGATGATGCAGTTTTTGACGTTCTCTTGCAAGAGGGCTCCATTTTAAGGCGCTTCTCCGGCTATAAACTCATTTCATCTCATTGAGAATTTAAAAAAAAGAAGAAGACGAAAACGAAGTGTGATTGCCAGGGATTGGAAACGACGAAGAGGATATGAGAGAGTGTCTTTTGGTTTACTTCGTGTTCTGCAAATGACTTGTCACTCTCTTTTTCTCAGCAGAAAGACGGGAGAGCATTATTTATGAATAGAATAGTTATTTACAGTCCCATCCGAGCCCCCCTTCCCTTTCCCTTTTCCAGGACATATGTTCACTTTGCACGCGCGAGCACATTCCACTGCCAGCGCTCTGACTTTCACCTCCTGGAGGTAAAGAATGGCCCGCCATCAATTCCCTGCGTGCGCAGTTACGGATGGTGCACCAGAGTCCGGGGAAGATGGGGGGAAAGATGTTGGCGATGGAGGAAAGATGTGAAGACGAAATGATGGATGCGAGTGGGACGGTAACCTTTTTTGCTTCAATTTGAGATCGCCCGAGCATGCGACTTGATGAACGAGCTGCCTACTTCCTTCTTTCATTATTCAGCAGACTTGTTGCGCGTGCTTGTAGCGCCGTGCAAACAAGCCCCGGCGTTTGCCGTGCGGTTAGGGACGGGTAATGCCTTCTCCAGCCAATTTGAGATGCGCGCTTCAAACATGTTCACCAAACTTAAGATGCTGCTTGCCTTCCAGGCTTGTTTCGCTCGGATGGAGAATTATGGGGATGCGATCGACGGAGCTTATATTTTGCCTTACACACAGACTTCGAGTTTTCCTGCTTTTTATACACAACGTGATAAATATATGTGAGGTTGCATTTTATTATAAGGTTGTATCATTAAGCTTGTGCTGGTCATAGACTTTACTGATTCTAATCATTTCCAGGAATAAAAAAGGAGGTGCAATATTTTAACTAAACCCTTTTTTTAAGGGGGGACTTCGTCATAACCATGAAAAACATTCTCAAAGATGGATTCTCGTGACATATTGCTGGCAATCTATTAAATATCACTCTGGTTGTATACCTCTATCAGCGACAAACAGAACGTCACAATTCATTACTGATATACAGACGAAAATTGTTCTACCATGATGACAAAGCAAAATGCAATGTGTTCACGATTGAAATATGGCATATTCCCCATCAAGGTTATTCACCTCATAGTCACGACACTTCCTTTGTCAGCCACAGAATACGTCTGTTGTCGTTGGACATTTTCGCATGGGCGATTCTCAAACGTCACGCTTTCCAGCAATTGCTGGTCTCACCATTGTTTGCAAACAAGGACCTCTCGGCCACCGTTTGCTTCCCCGGTTTGGTCTCTGAGCCGTACATTTTTTTTTCTTGTTCACTTTGTGAGAGGAGTGGTCTTTTGATACTCTTGACCACAATCTGGGGTAACCCCTCATGTTCTTCACGAGCAAAGTCAACTGGCCCTTTGGCCGACTAGAAACCACACGACACGTTCAAGCCACAAGGACGACATTTAATCCCCGCGGCAGACAACTTTCTGCGTTCGCCCCTGCAGACGCGCATTCACGCACATCCGCGCGCAATTCAAAATTAATGGCGCAAAGCGAGCGAAGATATGTTTTAATTGCCACTTTGTCGGAGCGGTAATCGGTAGTAATCACCGTCTCTTGTTTATAGCTGGTGTACGAGCTGACTGCTCACGGAGAGCGTGCTTACCAGAGCTTAACTCTCAAAGTTTGCCAATACCCTCATTATTACAGCTAATACAGCCATTGCCAATGGCTCTTCTCTGGATGATGTATTGAATAAGCGGTCGCTGAATGTTCACTATAATAATAGGCACATATTTCCAAATTGTCCTTGGAGGTACTACATCCATGACTTAGACTACCGTGCTGAGCTATCGTGTCTCTGCTTTGATCTTTTTCATCAGCCACACAGATGTATACCTACTGCTATCGACACAAATGGCAATGTTGAAATATTGCTGGCTGGCGTCAGGTACAAGAGTCTAATCTGGTCTCGCACAAAAAGTGCATTTACTGCGAGGTGACTCCAACCCGAAAAGTCGGTTGAGATAATTGATGAACTCTGAGCCGTGTTTTCGTCCTGTCTTCTTCTCTTTATACTATCATATCTATTTACTGATAGGGTGTTTTAAATTGATACCATCAATGAAAATAGCGATGGATTTGTGATTATTATTTCTCGTCAATTATTAGTTTGTGTACTCTTCTCTGCCACATTAGAAGTCCATGGCCTGTGGAATTGTCTAAGGTAATTGACATGACACAAGTAATGTCATGATGACCATAACCTTTTGCGAGCGGCTCGGAATCAGTCTAGCATGTAGGACGTATAATTACTCGACAGTTGGTTGTGCTCTACAAAGTTCGCCTGATTACAGCCGGTCGTCGTGTCTGCGTCTTGATGTAAAAAAAAAAAAAAAATCGAAAATCGAAAACAAAGAAAAGAGAAATCAGACTAATAAACTCCTCGACTCATCAAATGAAATAGCGACAAGAGAGTGTGTCCCCATTTATAAATATGGGCCAAGTGATCTTTTAAGATGAGCCCGAACGATATCTCGTTTTGTCATTAAGAAAAGGTTATTCGGACAGTGATACCAGGGCCTCGTTAAGTACAGGTGTCATCTCCGAAACGACACCATTCGCCGTTTCGGGCGGATGATTTGGCAGCGCGTCACTTTACACGCGCTCGAGAAATATCGAAATATAATAAGAACAGGGAAGAAATGAATGCGATCGAGGTAATCAGTTCTTTCGTAGATCTGGCCCCTCGACGTACGCAGCCTAATGTCTTCTGGTAGCCGCAGAGAAACATCAACCCATCAATCGGTCACACACCCCTGAAAATAGATTCGTGTGATATCCATCAATGTTGTCTCTCCACAAAAGATGCAATTAATGCTTCGATCTGCAAATGCTAAGCAAAAACGCAAATTGGAGTAAATTCCGCAGATGTGTTTTCCTCAAAGTAATTGTCTGTCATGCCTAGGTACGCTGATTTTTTTTCTTCTTCTTTCTGTTTTTATTCATTTGCATATGTTTGCTGAGCAGGGTAATCTACATTCAGAGATTCACAGTGTCTCGTTTGCATTTAGATTGGAAGAAGGTCATGGATACTTCAAAGGTCAAGAAAACACTTGTCCAACACATGACATCATGCACATACCCATATTCATTCTCCGCAATTCCCTGGGTCGTGCCTTACGTCAGCGGGTGACACCAAGGATTTGTAGATACGAGTTCATGCTCAATGAGCTTTACGAGCAAGGGAAACTACAACAAATCATGTCTTCCTTCATCTTTCACTTCTCTCGGTCTCTCCTATTATCACTCTTTACTTGCTATCTCTCTTTCCACACACACACACACACACACACACACACACGCAAATATATATATATATATATATATATATATATATATATATATACATATATATATATTGGTATACACATATGTTTGTCATTTTGTACTTATGATACACTGTGCAGAAATAGATCGAATATACATAGCACTAGGGCCTATGCATCTTTCAAATGTTTTTCATGCACCTTTTGTTCTGGTTTTCAGTGTGTCAGTCTCACTGAGTATGTACTTCCTTTCCTTTTTCCCTCTCATCATCTGACAAGATATGTTTACACCTAAGCTCATTGGTCTACATTGTATTGCGTCTTCCTTCTCCCTCGTCTTTCTATCTGTCTATCCCTGTCTTGCCCGCTCAACCCTTGGCGAGTGTATCCCACTCTAGCTCTTCGGGGACAGAATTAAGCAAAGCTTGACGGATTGTCGCGATTCAGTGACGTCATTCTTGCACGCAGGTGTGTGCCCAGCTAGTTTAATGTGTACCCCTTGTCTGGCTGACTTGGGCGAGGATTGCACGAGATGGATGGCGGAGTACTGAGAAAATTACATGCCGCATCTATCCTGTTCATTGGCAAAATGTCGGCAACTAAATTATCCCCTCCTTTCACAATTTCATATCAACAACAATCAAATTGGAAGGTTGGGAAGTTTCCAAAAATAAATAGTGATTTGTCATGAGCAAAGGAATAATTACCTGCTTATTTATAAGCATTTTTTTTTTTGGGGGGGGGGGTCTCCGACTTCTTCTCCTTTTTTTTTCTTCTTTGTTTGTGGCTAGAATGGCATTTCGAGAAAAAAAGACATATTAGACATGTCTTTGCGCTGCTGGTGTTGCCTTCACGTATCCTGAATGCGTTTGTTCTTGCCGCTCCTCCATACAGCGACTCTTTGGGAACCAATTTCCGGCGTGTGAGAGTTGTATTTGCCCAGACGGAATATCAGTGTAAATCTATCGTCAGATTAAGGACTATCAAGCGTGCCTCTCCCGCCAGAGAAAAAGAAATAAACCGAGTGTCATGAAATATCAAACTGTAAGTATTCCAGCGAGATCTAACGAAGATGGCGATGGTGTCTATAGCTCTTCGGCTCCACCATTTTAATGGCATCTAATGGTGGATATAGACCGGGCTACTTAGCAACCTGTTGTTCGCTGCGGACAGGTGGACGACATCTTGTACACTTTTGCTTGCCAGATTTGAGAAACCATCGCAAAATATAGTGATATGACTTACCGTTGTTGTTTACTTGTTCTCTAAAATCCCATTATTCGGCTGTTTCTTTACCACAGCATGCGTGAGAAATCTCGAGCTCGATGCAAATGTGACATTTCTAATCAATTCCGTTTCTCAGGGCCATTATTATATGTCGTCTTTTCCGAACTCTCTCCTCCTCGATTCGCAATATGCCACATACCATTCCTCCCCGATTCATTCGATGGAACCCCGCGAGGGAATGCAGATGGTTCCCATTTTATATCATTTCGCCCATTTCCCTCCCCTTTTTTTTTCATTTCTCGGTCGACACTGTTCGCGGCAACTTTCGTTCTCGCACGAGTGAAGCAGTTGAACTTGGCAACGTCATTCGATCCTGTCTCTCAGAAGGAGGTAGGGGGCAAGTTCCGAGGAAAGGCGAAAAGAAAGATGGTAACCAAAAACAAGAAGAAGGGAATCACGATAAAAATCGCGCCTTACGGCGGAGTATGTGGTTGATGAGTGCGCAAAAGGGTTTCCCTGGTTTTGGCGCGGCGGAAAAAAGAAGTCTCGTCTTGGGTTACATATCTCTCGACTGATTTGACTTGGGGCGATTTTCTGGCGGGAAAGGAGAAAGCTCAAATGAAGGTAGTGAAGAGCCATTAAGGCAGACTACTTGTTGAATTCAACCGTCCCGTGTCGCTGCCGCGCGTATGAGGGGGGATGATTTGCATGCACCGGTGAGGAAGATGTGTCGAAAGGGAGGAGGAGGAGGAAGAACATGGAAAGAGGGGGGGGGGGGGATGGAGAAAAAAAATGAGTGAAGGGGAAGGAGGGAAGCAGAGGGAATTGAGTCGGATACAGATTCTCTGCAATCTAATCATCACATGGATTGCCATATCACATTTGCTATACAAACACACTTTGCTCCCGCTTTGCATTTCTTTTCTTTTTTCTTAAGTTTTTCAGACGATTCAATTCGATGGTTAGTATCTCTGGTAACAACGATTGCAGTTTCCATGTTTAGTCATGACGACGGCACATGTGGGATGCATACTGACTGATTCTTATATAAGTACCGCAATTAAAAGTAAAGAAAATGAGTATTGCAATAAACCTGTAGTGATGATCGATATTAGTAATTGTAATAAAAATATCTACAATTATGATGACAAAAATGGAAATGATAATGGCAATCATTTACTCCGAAATTTTTTCTTAGGATCATGACACTTTAACATTTTTGTTTTTGTTTCTGTTTTGTTTTAAGTTTGTAAACAGATGATACTGACGCAATTTGCCTGTATAAATAGCGGACCTATCTTTCGGAAAAAAAAAAACAGGTCTCTCTCTGTCTCTTCACCATCAGTCAGTAAACAACAACAACGAAAACACCAGAGGCAGCCTCTTGAAAGGTCGACCCTAGCCCCCACACACGACTCTAACGGCGCCATTTTTGACACCAAGCTGAAGGACGTACTAGAATCGTTATACACACAGACAGCAGAGCGAGAATCCCGAGCCCACGAGTGTGTGTTCAACCCCTCTTCAAGCGGGTCGCCCGGATCGCTTTTCCGGCAGGTTCAGAAAAAGACCAACTAGACGAAAAAAAAAAAGGTAAGAAGAACGAGAAGGAGGAGGAGGAGGAGGAGGAGGAGAAGAAGAAGAAGAAAATACTGGCACCACTTGAACGTTTTGAAGACATATCTCGTCTATAGTGTCTGTGCTCAGGATTTGCAAGAGAGAGTGAGAACATCCTTCAAAACTACGGCTGCGACAGCGAGAAAACAAAAATGTATGTTTGCTATACGATCGCGATGCTATAATGATACTTTTGCGCACAGAATCCCCTTTATTATATATATACAGGTATATATATGTATATATATGTATATATATATATATATATATAATATAATGTTAAAACATATGTGTATGTGTTTCTTTACTGTCTATTCATTTCTTTATTCATTTAATCAATAGTTATACGCACAACAAATATATATATAGACATATATATATATATATATATATATATATATATATATATATACATACACGTATAAAACAATGTATGATTCATTGCATGACAATGCATTTCTTCTGAGTATCTGAGTGATAATGTTTCGCTGACACATGTCATAGGCGTTCGCGAGTATACGCATTCTTCAGGTGTTACGTTGGAATCCTCACTCTACCTCTCTATCTCATTCAATCCCTTTCCCACCCCACCCCCCCCCCCCCTCCACCACCACCACCACCACCACCATAAAGATGCCTTCCCGATTCATGAACACAAACACGTTTGTCGGTTTGATTGCGCCGTGGTGTTTTCTGAGTGTTTTCTCACTGCCAGAAAAGTAGATCACTCTCAATCCATTCTTTGACCACTCTAGGACCCACTTTCCGGCCCATCGACATCCAAAGTACAGGTTCCCGATCACTCCTGAGCGTCTTTGTTTTCTTTATCGATTTCCAAGTGGTACTTTGCCGAAAGAAATAACATATCTTCCCCGCGTGGTTTCTTAAGATATGCACATTTTGATTATGATTTGGAAATGTGGATATAATTCAGACATTAGAAATAAAACCTACTTGAATTGATATATAAGACAGTGATTGAAATCGCTATTGGTCACTCACAAAACAAGAAGAAAAATATCTTAACGTCTGGTATACTGACTACACTCAATCAAGACACATCATTTGGGTAAAAGGAAAGGTCCACGTTTGATAAGAAAACGTAAGATCTATAACTGTATAATGATTTTTTTTTTCTTTTGTCACTTTTACCCGTTTTTTGTTGTGTTTTTGGAGGGGTACGATACAGTCTCTATGAACATCGTCATAAAATCATGTGTGCCAGTCCCCACCATATTTTTTGTTGAGAACGTATTCCGCGGCATCTGATACTTTTTCACGTCATAAAAAGAATGATTCGAGCTCACGTAGTTATTTCTGCATATGAATAATATGAGATATGAGTGTGTAACAAGCCACAAGCGAATGCTATTCTGACAAAAGCAGAAAGAAAAAAATCAACTTTTTTTGTATGAAATAATGCCATCATTTACTATCATAGAGAGGTGGGGTGGAGGAAAAAAACCTAACTCTCTCCAAAGTGCAATTCCTTAAATTGTAATACTTTGTTTGCGCCACTACTTGGACGCCACACGAACCAAGCCGGAATGTATTGAATTGCTCTACACGAGGGTCAAATCGGTCTTATCGAGTCAAAATGTTAAAGGATTAGTGTTTGTTCTGTCGCTAATCGCTGGAGCAACGATCGTGACTTGGCCCGAATCTGGGGCAGCGTTGGCGGTCATTATCGTTGGCAGCGATCTCACTTTACTAGCTCCCTCCTCTCCCCCTCCCCATCTCTCCATCTCCTTCTCTCTCTCTCTCCTACTCTCACCCGCAAGGTACACTAACTCCAAATTCTATTCAGGTAAACTTCTCTTGATTATGAAATTTGATTACCACTCTTGCCCACGAGGTACAAAGGGCAGTGAGCATTTCTTTGGGTTCGCCTCCCCCACCCCCTTTTTCTTTCCCCTTTCTCCCCCAGCGAATGAACAGGTGTATTGTCGTGGGTGCTAATTTTTGATTAATAATGCATTTCCATTTTTCCTTCTCTGCTCGCAACCTTTCCATCTCCACACATTCTTGTCAATGTTTACTCAGAGATCGTACGTGCCAAATTGTGTTTTCGTTAATTCGCTGTTTCAGAGCCAGATAGTGCGATTTGGCACGAATTCGGTGCATATTATGAATGAGATTGATGGCCGTGTGCTCTCTTGTCCAGCAGTAGGGATGTTGTACACCGCTCGCTGCTATATGCCGTCAGACAGTGCTTTGTAGCGTGTAATGATAAGTTTGTTGCTCGTAATTAAGAGAAGGGCACGTAATGGATAGCGAGCAGTCAATCGATTTAACGCTTAATGCCAATGCCTGTCTCGTATCAACAAGGCACGTAGTTCTCAACTTGTGAAAACATGTTGCGCTGTACTTCAAAATGTACAAACCACAGAAGTATAAACTTAACATTCAGTCAAGTGAGAGTTCACCTGATTTCCACCGAGATAAATCGATTAGGAGAGAAAAGAGAAGTTGTTTCATAGTTAATCTTGATTGCTGACAGTGTAAGGTGGCTTCGTCAAAATGGTAGACAGCGTAGGTTATTTTTCATTCTTTCACATTTTATTTTTTTTTTCCTTCGGTAGAAGAACATGAATAGAAATCAGCAGCCTCAGTACGAATTACTACATAACGAATGTCTGCCTGCTTTCAAGCGAATGAATATCTTCCAGAAGTCGAGACTTTCATGTTAATGGGGTGGGGAAAGTAGATGGGCTAGTTTGGGCGAAAGACGGTATCTTTCACATTTTGAGCCATCGTCCAGACTTTGATCCGCACTGACAACTTGTTGCCAGTATCAACCCATTTCGCACATTATCCAGATGCCAGGGCTGCTACAGAACCACTAGGTAACGTATGTGTGTGCAGGCTACTTTGTCACTGCTTTGATTCTTTAGCGGCAGTGTGTATTATTACTATTGATGTGATCAAAATTATATACATGTATATTTGATAATATACAAGAGATTATATAAATATGATGATAATTGTGCCATTAAAAACTATGTAAATTGTATAAACTTGTCTTCAGATTTGGAAGTGAATGTTTCTGTTCACAGATCAATGCATACATGAATGCAGAATGTCGAAAGAAATAATTTTCTAGACGACGAAGAACGTTGCAAAGATAGTAGTACAAGCGAAACCTCCGTAAAATGATAGTGGAAACCATGCACGAAGAATCTATACGGCTAAAACATCGTTTTATCTTATCACAATTTCCTTGCCACTACTGAGAAAATATAAGAGAGTTGAACTCTATCTTGATAGAAAAAGATCAGGAAAAAACAGGAAGAGTGTTTTTCTGTAGGTTTGAAAGGTCAGTATATCTGTTTTTAGAAAGGATGATCTGTTTTCACCTACAGTTTGGCTACACATTGTCTTTTTTTTTTATAATCTTATAGGCCTACCAGGGCCGTGTCTGAAATCTCAGAGAGTCTAGGAGGTTGAAGGTACCCCGGTAATGGCTACATAACATGCAGTTTTCGTCTCAGTGAAAACAAGAAAAATTTGCTGTCACCAATCTCACAAAATAACAGATTTCGCATGTTTCACAAGCAATGTTGAGAAGTATTAGTGTTTCATTTCCCTATCAACGATAATCAAAGTGTTCGTCTCATTCTGATATTTGCGAGCGATTCAGTTTTGAATGGATGGAATTTCACCTTTGTGCTTCGTGTATAGAATTAGATGAATGAAAACCGTGAGGGAAATTTAACCCTACTTTACAAGCTCATGTTGGGTGACGAAATGATAGTAAAGGCATACAAATTCGCTTGCTGGCACGCAAACATTGAACATCATTTGATTCGAAAGGGATGGATGTTGATAACATAGAGGATATATCAGATATCAGCACATCAGAGGAACGCTTGTAATTATCTTATAAAAAGCAGCACTCTTTCATGTTTTCATTCATTTCAAAAAAAAAATCGAGATGGGTGGTTGCCTATGACACTTGAATCAGGAGAATGAATACTATGGGAGATCTGAAACAATGACCAATAAACGTTGCTCTTTGCGTTCAACGTGTCTGCAATGCTTAGCTGATGTACAGTGTATATAATTTTGAAAGGACGAACGCATGAATCTACGGCTACAAAGCATTCACTTACACCTGTATACATTGGATAGAAATGGACCCACTTTTCGCTTATCAATGTCTAAGCCATTCAATAGTTTAGACTTTGTCACAGAGCAACAATTATCTGATAACGTGAACGTTACATCTTAAGATGACTTGTCGAATATTCAAGCATTCCAAAATAATTTTGAAAAAAAAAACTCATCTTTTGTAGATATGATGTCATAATTAATGTCACGAAGTCGGTAATTCGAGCTGAAGGTTTATGCGTGCCATTTGTGTCAACTTTGTATCAAACGTGTGCTAGATATAGACTGTCGCAGAGTTTTCGGCTGAAATTTTCTCGTCGTCCCACCTTGGATGTGGGTTATGCCGAATTGAGTTATTCAAGTTCTTTTCAGATTGGAAAGATTATACCATCTTTAATATAAACTTGATTGTTAGAGGTTGTGAGAGTTAATATATTAGATTAAGAGATGAGTACATTGTGCCAATGGTGTAATATTGTGATCACACTACTCACCATTGTTGACGGTGACGCTGACACCATGGTGGGGCAGGGTGGGGCTCCCGGGGGCTGGTGTGTAGTATGCATCGAGGTCCCGAGGGCAGAGGGCTGTACAGGACGAGAATTTGGTCTTCTTCACGAGGAAAGAGCGCGGCATGTCGGTCCAGTTGTTTCCAGCACCACACGAATGATCGCTGGAGTTATCATGTAGCGAAGAAATAACAGGCTTAGATTGGATTGTTTGTATGTCTTGCTGTTTGATGGTGAGAAATTCTGACGCCTGCTTGCTGGCGAATTAGATGAGAGAAATTCGTCCTCCAATATGATCAGTATAAAACCTTCACCGAGAAACTGGTTAGATCGATCGCTGTTCTTGATACAACAATAGGACAAATTGGGATATCACCGAGGCACTGTGAAGAGAGTTAGTCTGTTGAGGAAGAGCTGCGATTTTATAAGAAAAAGTCAGTCTGATCTATGTTAGCTGGTGGTGTCAACATACCCTTACGTTACTAGCTACCAGATGTAAGAGAATTCGGGTTCGACATCCGTTCACCAGAAAATGAGTTACAAGTCATACGCACGTGAATAGTACGTTGATATCTACCGTAGCTAGCTATCCTCTCGGTCCGTCAAGGAGAGACTGATACGGATCATAAGAAATTTCGAGCGAAAACAGTCAGAAAGAACATGAGGAACATAAACGCAGGGGGAAAAATGTTTATTTGGACTACCTGAGCTCGAATTGCTACCTAATGACGACTAGTATTATCGCTGACATGGAGTGACCGCCGAGTATCGCAGACACACTTAGCTTGTCCATTACTGTCAACCAAACCGGTATGGGAAGCACGTGAAAGACGGGCCTGCTTATGAATTGCGGCCGCAGTAACTCGGGCGATCGCTGTGTGTGTACGTTGGGTGCAAGGTACACCACACGACGGAGGGTTGATCCAAGGAATGTAGAGATGAGCGGAAGATAGCGGCAGGTGGCGAGCGACGATGAGAATGCGTCTTCGCTAATCCATCAAGATGTACGGCGTCCCGCGAGAACGGAGAGCCCGAGTCATCGGCGTGGACAAAATTGGCCGTCTCCTCGGTAAGCAGAGCCGCTGTCTTTTTTCTCATACGTAGAAGGGAACATTCGACGGAGATAAAATGACTGAGGTAATCGAGATGAAGGTGTGCGAAATATAATATATCGCCTGACTTTAGGTGACAGTAACAGGCTATCACTCACAGACAGGTAACTAGAACTGACTGCTGGAGGAAATATATGGGCCACGGGTCACAGATAGTGCGTTTAAAACGAAAAATCACTGCAGAAATGCGAGGATCATCTCATAATTTCCTTAGTCTCAACTGATGTTTGTTCATATCTTACCTCATTCCGAGGTGCCTACTAATACAAAGCGAGGTGAGAACAGCCAATTTGTGGTACACTTGTTGGCGAGTGCCGGGCAGCGAAAGAGACAACAGGGGTTGAAAAGAGGCCGGCCACTCCGCGGCGTGAATTGGCGGGAAACGAGATGACACGGGTAACGTAGGCTAATCGAGAAGCAAGACGTTTGAGCGATTCACAAGGTGTATAACGTTATAACGTGTGTGCGCACACTCTCCTTTACCGTTTGGAGTCGTCAAGTTCAAGCGATGCCGCGCTGCTCCTTCGATGAGAAGGGCCAACAGACGGAGAAGTGGTGCTTGAAGGAGTTGTACACACGCACAACCTTTAAGTAAGTGCGCTGTTTGAGAATGACATCACTTATATAGCCCTTGAGGGTGAAACAGGACGACAAAGGCAAGGCACTCCATTTTGTCTCATTGTTAGGGCACGAGCACCGCACGCGACAATACAGACCCCCTTCGTCGGCTAATGAGATTAGACCGGGTCGATAAGAACCTGCGATCGCGCCCGTTCGCCGTACCGATGATTCGTGGTCGCTGATTGGTAGAAGACCATTTGTCTTTCCCCTCTGAGTAGGCGTGGCTTTAGCTTCATTCATCACCTTCATAAGGCAAATAGAGTCGCTTCTGTGTCTTTCCCCAACATTTCTCTCTTTTTTGTACGTGTTTCAAGGTCTTTTAAGATATCCAGCATCACGAGGAGAAGATGATTATACTTCGTGCTAACACATCATCGAGCAACAAGAAGATCGTTTTAATTGACAGTTTACGGCATAATGGTATTTCATGTCACCTCGTAATTTCACCCAAAGTCCCAAGTAATGCTGCATGGAATCAAAGACGGCATAACAACAAAATGTTGACGAAACTGGAAGAGAAATAAATTATTTTGTTGTCGGTTGTTGTTATTTTTGTTGTCTTTAGGTTTTTTGTTTTCCCTTAGAGATACATTTGGGAACCATGACTGTACTCTGATATTTTCTGTTAGATAATTTTGTCAGAATACGAGGAGATAGCATGTCACGTTCGTTTGTTATGAAGTAAGATCTTTAAAAGAGAGAATTGGCCGTACTGTTCGCTGATGCCAAAGTGTCAAAGCCTCGTGTCGAGTTGATCTTGTTTAGTCTCGGACAGAGAAAAAGAGAGCAAACAGTAACGATTAGCTACGATTATTTTTTTTTTCCGGTTCGGGTTCGTCAACAATTCAATGACTTATGCAGTAGGTCGGATGCGGGAATAATTTTACTGTTGCGCGACCGTAACTTCTATCGATCATACATCGATACAGACCTCGGGCGTCTGTTGACTGTGTTGCACATTGCGATTGATTTTCTTAACGCGCTAGATAATGTCCAGATGTTTGGACAATGACCGTCACTTTTCCCCTTATGATTCTTTTAGCTGGTGTCAAAATGTCCGCCATTTCCAAGAGCCACACGACAAAGCAAAGCAGAGGATGAGAGCAAAACGTCCCTGCCTGTCATTAATCGATCCAACAGGTATGACCAGTGGATATCGTCAATTTGCGTCCACTGCAAGATAAATGAGGGTTCGTTAGTTTGTTACGACGAAAACAAGGACTGCATATAGGTAAGCCTTCCATGCTTTATTAGGCTGTACCTTTCGCCCGTGAAATAAACGTCGTCCTAACTCAACTGCTCAAGCAGTGTTTATGACCAACAGCTCTCATCATGTTAGCTATCTCACGACCTTCCTCCCACGTCCTCGTGTATACTGCCCGGCGAGGACTCGAACAAGAAATGGTAGAGCAAGTAATGTTGATGTATGCCGCTTCAGTTAAGCTTTATTTGCGTAGAGTTCCTTTCCACCCACGTGCATAGACATAGGACATTTTAGTTGCATGGCTCGCCAAAAGTATGTCACCCTTTGAATACGATCGCATCCATTTCTGGTGCTGTATAACATGTTTGTTTTTCACAGATTCAACCCTGTCTGCACTCAAATCCCATACCTATGAATACCCTGTATCAATCCTATCTTCTGAGGCTCAACGTGACTCTCTCCTGAGCTTTATGCCACTTTCAAAATCATAACTCGATTCGCCAGAGGTATGCTTTATTCATGCGAAGAATGCTGTTCCCATGACATCGATGATGTATTTTTTAGCACGGCCGCCTCAGATCACCTACGCTACGAGGATCCGAGCGACGAACGTTTTCTGCTTCTCAGAAGACGGCGGTGTCGGAGGCTGCGGCGGCGTAGCAATTCTATGCAAACATCGACGGAGGTTATTTCGACATGTGCAACAGGCTTGGCCAATGGGCGAAATCTTGAAATGAGCACATCATAAAAACCGATGTGTAAACAGGGTCCGGTGGACGTATTGATTAATTCAGTGGAGACATTGCGGCAATTAGCAACGTAGGCCTCCGCTAATGGCATTCGGGAGGGACATACGAGGGTATCTCAGGAGCTATACGTCAGAGGAGGAGAAGATGGCGACCGACGTGGGGAAATAATCTTGTAATTAATTTAAAGAAACACTGCTACTTCAGGACAGGGACGCTCATCTCCTGACTGTTAAGACATTTTAAGCAACGCGTTCACACTGGTCGAAGACGACATCATCCTATCATATACCACAACCTACGAGTTTGGCGGCATTTTGTTGTCACTGGTTTTTTTTTTTCATTCAAGAGTTCTTCTGAACATGATTTCTAGCAGGAAACGCAACTCGTCACACTCATGAATATCTATACATTACAGATACGCACAGACACACGCTCTAATAAAACATGATCTTAGAAACAGCCACATTATTTACATACCGTTTTCAAACAAGCAGACTTGAATTGAATTCACATGATTTTGCTTCGATCACTGACATTAGAATATAATTGTACAAGATAATGTCATAATTTTATTGTGATGTGCAAGTACACGCAGTATTTCTGTGCTTAAGGAAACTGTACATAAACACAATAACGTCACTGGCATAAACACAAATAGCATTATGAATTTACAGTTATATGACCGATATGCTTGCAGCTATGATACCCATTGAAAATATGTGTAAATATTATTGTTAGTGTTTCATGATTATCAAATTGTTGTTATGATTATTTTATAAGAACACATTGCATCATGTATATCACATTATTACATAAATAAAGAATTGAAGAGTGTGTAATGTAAATATTCTCAGGTTTGGTTGCACCAAGATGAACTGCTTGGGTTACAGTGTATTGTTCTATCTTACTTGTGAGAAAATGTAAATGTTTAATTGAACTAATTTAGCTGTCATGTGGGCAAATATGGATAACTATATAATTATATAAATGAATACATAATATACACATACACGCTGTATACATATGTATGTTATGTATCATATTGTATAGGGTTTATGTTACATATTTGTACTTGTAAATTGATCCGGACTACTAGTTAACGTACCATTTTATAAATCTTTCTCAGGCTCAAACGAAAAACCTAAATTGCTTGTAAAATAGGAAAATATGTATGGCGGTTCCAGCCCTGCAGGTTTCTTTCTACCCCCACCCCCCATCCCCACACACACATATATTATTCACGATGTTCGTGATTATGTGTGCAAACGTGCTGATAATATACAGTATGTGCCTGAGAATGGAAACCCACAATCATCATATAGTATTATACATGTACTTTTACAGCTGAAAATATACCTGTATTGTTGATAATTATGTGAAAGTCTGTATTTGCTCGTAAACACTAGTAAAATATGTCGACGAAAGTCAGCGCAAGACTATAATATATAGTGTTTCACATCGCATTTGAATGAATAAACAACCTTTTTAAATTGATAAAAACTATAATGATAATAACTATGATATAATAAAGATAACCATCGTCACTATCATGATAACAACAACAACGACAAAAACAAACCGAGGACGACTAAGAGTAGGAATTAAAAACAAAAACAAACAAACGGTGAAGGCACCTATCATTACTTTGCAATGATACTTGTATGAAGGACTGATATCAGTGTAGCGTGTTGTTCTATAATAACTATCATCGTCGTCAAAACTATGGACAAAAGAAAATGATAACCTAAGCTTGGATACTATCTTTGTGCCGATTCGTACACTACGGAACATTATCATCGTGGTTGTCGTTAGAGGAACGAAATCTTAAACAGAAATATACCCCAAGCTCTATTCGTCTCATCAGGATGACGAAAACAATGAATTCGAGTGCTGCTATCACAACTAATTAATACTCTTGTCGTTCGACCATTTATGTTGATATTTCGTCTCATTACAAGTACATGAAGTAATAACTTTGGCAACAGCGAGGGTGATCACTAGTGTTTAGATAGTAAAGATTATAGATCTAATGCCAATTACAAACAAATCGGCCAGAAAAGAAAGAAAGAAGAAATAAAAACGCTTTAAAGGGGAAGGAAAGAAATAAATAAACAAAGGTAATCTCCATCAGAAGAGAGAGTGCATATTGTTGTTGTTTTTTTTTCTTTTCTTTTTTTTTTTGTTGTAGATTGCGCCCACAGGCATTTATTGGCGTAATACTCAACCTTTTCATGTGTCTAAACCAGAGGGCGCTTTAGAAACAGGTATTGCCAAGATATTCACATGTAACTCTTTTCAGCTCTTGCGATTGATATTTCGTAAATGTGCTGCATAAAGATAATCAGTTTGCTTTGCTAACTCAATTCATTATTTTGTCTACATTCATGTTACTATTTTTAAATGCAAAATATCTAATTAGTTTCTTCTTGCTCCATTTTGGCAAGTCGAATTCCAAGTAAATTTGTTTGTATCGCATTCTCAGTCTACATTCTAACAAACGTTTGACGATATGGTAGAATACTGTATGTTCAAGCAAAGTACTATTTATCCATGACCCCTTTCACATGATAGTTTAAAAACTCTCAAGGTCTTCACTTTCTCTCTTTCTCGCTTCCTCTTTCTAATTACATATTGTTTTTGTTTTGTTTGTTTTTGCTTGTGAATGCATGCTTTCTGTTTGACACTGTACGCAAATAAAGTAAAGTAGGTGTAAACTATTCATATGTGGAGATGAGGGTAGTCTTGTGTAGCACCAATTGCCTTCACCAAGTTTGTGCCAAAACATGGTCAGCACCTCGCCACCATGCGGGGAAAAATATATACATAAAGGTCACACTTAACAGTTGGCTGATAAATGTCTGTTCGTAATTCGGTAATGGGATCTCGAGCTTGACGTTGTAGTGCTAAAAAGCCCTTCAATATTTTCCCCTTTTTTACGTTGATATTTTTTTTTTTTTGGTACATGTGCGGGGAATCTTTCTAGAAATCTATATCATACACCGCCTCGGCTGGAAATAGCTAGGCATGGATTCCTTTTGTTCACGGATGAGACTGATACTTATTGCCGTGTAGAAATGTTGGCGATGATATAGCTGTCGTAATTAGCAGAAAGACGTTAAGTGTGAACGGTTATTGTCAGGCGCGGGAATAATCCGTCTATTATACGCAGCCCTCGGGTCGCGCGGGGCGGACACGCATCTCGTGCGCTCCGATCGTACCCTAATGATTCCTGCACACACAGTGCAAGCGCCCGCTGAATATGTTCGCCTCAGGCTAATTCCGTAATTCTTATGGTAAACGAAAAAAAGAAAAGAAAAATAAAAAGAACAAAGATAAAAAAAAGCACGAAGAATAAAAGAGGAACTACAGGGGGTCAGGGTGGGGTGATGACATGATTGAGCGGAAGAAAGCCGAAAGTGTAGGAGGATAAAAGAGAGATGAAGAAAAAGGATGGATAGAGATAAAGGAGGAATGTTTACTGAACAAATGCATGATATGTTGATGCGATTCTAAAAACAGTATATCAGGCTGTGCTGAGTAGCCTCGGGTGGACGAAGCGGAGAAGAACGCTGGCGAGCATAAGAATTGAACAAAATATCCGCTATGTGTAATGTCTGTAAAATGAGCTGCTGATAATGAAAAGATTTACTTTGAAATTGTTAGCAAAAAGTAGTTGAAAAAGATAAAGTTGAAGTCAAACAACACTCCATGTACGTGTTGACCTTGTGAAGGAGAGACAAACCAAACGAACAGAACGAAATTGATTGATCGATCGATCGATCGATCGATTGATTGATTGATTAATAGTGCAACCATCTGTAATATGCAAATTACAGTAGATAATGCCAACCCGTCACTCTCAAATTGTCGGTTTTTCTCTTCTTTTTTTTCTCTTTTTTTTGTATAGATAATTAAAGTTATGTTCTTGCTGATATTCATCAACTTCAAGCACTTTCTACTCAAAGAAAACAGGCATGAGCGCGAGGTCATTATCAACTCATCACATAGATAATTCGATGGACACAAGTTTTATATTTTCAGATTTTATTTCAGAATATCACATTCTAAAGAACATTTGTGTGCATGCCAAATACGACTTGGGAAACGATGACGTCACAACTTCATTAACTTTGCAAATGTTTCTGTGAACAACATCTAACGTGTAAGGGAAAGATGTCATACTTTGAAATCCATAAGTTTTGCATTAGATTATGTCCGATTCAAGTTAAAGCAGGGTCCCCTCCTGTTCATTGGCGTAGCACTTCACCGTAACCATGGTAACGCTGCATTACCAAAATGAGTGACCGTTTGAACCCTACACTATGATAGGAACACTGTCGCATCTCTGTAAAGGAAAAGAGCTGTTGCTCATTCGTTCGACATTATATAATATATATATATATATATATATATATATGCTCATTATGGTTCAGTTATTTATTGGCTTTTATTGCTTCACTCTTTACACGGACATTGAGTCCCACCAAAGAAAAATACCTATTATGCAGGATTTCTTGTTAAAGTAGAATGTCAAATATTTGTTACACTACAGGCCTAGATTTTGATTGAGGACTACCATTTAAGAGTCACCTAGGTAAGGTAATAAACTGCATAATGATTAAGATGTCGCTTTCACGGATACTCATGTACATAATATTATTCAGGATTCCATCAAATAGCCTACATATTTCTACCAAAAAAAAGAATCATATCTGTTTTATACTACGAGGCGTTAGAATGAACAGGAATAATTTCCAATCATGGCAAAAGTGGTTTACAGCTCCATTTTCTCATTGCTTGTGTAACTATGATTTTCGTTCAGTTTTTTTTTTTTGTCTCTCTTACTTCTTACTCTGCTATTCGAGGGCATCCGAACGCGACAGACTTATTAGGAGAAAAGGGACAAGAACAAAGCAAATTGAGAGCGACAAGCCAATCACGTATCTTCCCGCCAAATCAACCCGCTATCATTTCCCGACCCATCTGCCGCTAAGAAATTCTGACAGCTCACAGTGTCTTTATACTATCCTCTTCCCGTAACAGCCTTTCTGGAACCATGCTTACTGATAATTTCCCATTATCTTAATCTTTTAGCTTTTTTAATTTTCTTGGTGCTGAACAAGAAGACGTAAATAGAAATATAAGGTGACAACTTATACCCCGCGTCTATTCTTCTTTTACCAACTTGGGACTAATGGTCAACTGTACATCATGAACTTGCAACAAGGGTACAAATTAATTGTTGTTTTTTTTTCAGCACTTGCTGAGCAAAATCGTGGCATGAAACAAGAAACATGAATAAAGACGATTTTCAACATTACCATGAGCTCTTATTTCATTCGCTTTTGCTTCATTCGGCGGGTGAAATCAAAGTCTTAAGTCGGTTAATGAGGTTTGATTCCACTTACCCACAAAGCGCATACGTTTTAAATGCGTAAGAGGAAATTGATGAAAAAGAGGGTGGAATATCATGTTTGAAATAAAAAAGAAAAAGAAAAAAGAAAATGAATAGACAGAGAAATAATTGATAAATGGTCGACGCCCCTTCCGATAAGCAATGAAATTCTGTTCTTGTCAGCTACAGTTGCTTTTTGTTTCCTTTCAAGTACATCCTTTGTCTGTAATATCGGCAAAAATTACCCTATAAATTTGCCAAACATGGATACACACGCTCGAGAATCCATCTCCGCTCGCTTTAATTTACTTCCAAACGTGCACCCTCTCTTACCCTTCCTTAATGACACCCATTTTCACCCATATACATAATGCAAGACTGAAAGGAAGGAGGAAGAGGAGAGAGGGAAACAGCAAAACAAAGATTTCGTTTGACTTACACTGCGTAGTACACCTAAGGACCGTGGCAGTGGCAGTCTCTAGGCATAATAAATGAGTCACAGTACTACACCAGTGGTCTCTCATACGTGAGCCCCTCCCTTTATGAATAAGAAAAAAAAAATGGAGAAATGAGAGCAGGATAGTTTTGGACTCTTTTTGGGGGAAAAAAGGAAGAACCAAAACAATGGGCAGTGGCAAGAAGATGGAAGGCATCAAACTAGGGAAGATTGGGTTGATGGGGGCGGAAGCCTCCCTCCACCCTCACGCGTGGCACGTGGGGGCTGAAAATGAGGCAATTAAGTCATTGTTGTCGAAGATACACGGTCGCAGAAGATGGGAGAAGATGCGCAGGACCGCCTCAGATAGAGCCGAAAGTGGGGCTCGGTATTAAAGGCCTCTCCATGTTCCCCGTCATTCGTCTCCGCGTTACCCAATCTTCGCCATTACCGAATTTTGCAAGTTCATTATTTTCCCGTCATCTTTTTGAGCAAATTATTTTTTTTTTCTTGTTCGTGTGTTTCTTTTCTCTCGTTTGCTTGTCATTATTGACTCATGAAGTAACTTATGTTAGGTTCTGTTTGCCGCGACTAGCTCGTTTATTTCACACTCTTTCAGGTGCTGCAATAGCTCGCGAACACTTTGCTCGTTGCATCACTATATCTACTCAAGACTACAAAAAAAAAAAAAAAGAAGCATCACGTGACGCTATGACAAATGTTTCGTGTCCTATATCTTGTTATTTCATTATGATGACTAGTATGTGGCCCTTCACTTGGCTTGTCTAATGCAACCACATCTGTATCCAATTGGAAACTTATTTTGTTTTAAGGTCGATTTACATTATATAAAATTATGTTTAGTACTTTCTGTGACAACCCCCCCCCCCAAAAAAAAACCCAACAACAACAACAAACAAACATCCAGATGTTATATATTTCAGTAGTTATTGATGGCAATAATGATTGTAATCAATTGGAATTTATTGAAATCGCAGCTCCAAAAGAATAAAATTACCATGAAGTAAGACGAATTCCTCCTACAAAAGTAAAAAAAAAAAACAAAAAAAAAAACACTTAAAACTTCGGTTCAGAAGGTACGTATTGTACTTTTTGAAATTGAAATTGAAATTAAAAAGGTCTTTATTAAAATCTGACTGACGACCAAAGGTCGAATTGCACAGAATATGTACATAATTATGCAAAAGTAGACATTGACATAAGAGGTATAATTTCATGTACGCATGCATAAATGACATCCAAAACATTCAAAATTACATAAAAAAGATTATAATTGTTTTGCAAAAACGGGGAGAGCTGGTGTTTTTGATATGGATTTCTGTTGCTTGATGGTAAAATTAGCGTTCATTTACAACAGCAGCAACACCATCAGAACAAGAGTACTCTAGAAAGACGAAGTCGTCGTGAAATGTCGAGAACGTTTAGCGTCTCTTGTCATCGTATGACATCGCCAGCCCGACAACACTGTGGAGAATGGCATGAAGGCGATCGAAGAGGATCTGTTAAAACACGATTTGAGCAACCTTTAAGTTTGTTCAGCGTGGGCAGCTCTCCTCGCACCGCGTCAATCTCGTATGCAACTGGTGCACAAACCCCGTGGGCTGAACATGCGAAGCAAAAACAGAGATAAAATCCTTCGTCATCTATCACTGACAAATATCATCAAAAGAACAATCTTCTTCTCGTCGTTTCTAGATTGAGTTTGTGATTGAAATGACAATGTTTTTGATGAATGCAATGACTAATGCATAGTATTGTTAGCTCAGAATAAATGTATCCCCCCCCCCCTTATCCAGTAGGAATTGTAATAGGAGGGACTGTAAGACGAGCCATGATTTCGATGCGCGCACTCCTCTTCTTTTGTTTGTAACCTTTTTTTTTTTTTTTTTTTTTTTTTTTTTGGTTTGCGCGAGCGTTCCTCTTTGATGTAATGTCAGCGGCGTTTCCGAAGATTGTCTCCCATTTTATTTCGCCCTTGGCGATTCTTTTCCTGCCGTACTCGTGGAAGAGCTTGATGTATAAGTGGATTATGTTGGATTATGTTATTATTCCTCAGAAGCCCAGTTTCAGTGCATATAAAAGAGATTTCTCTCATTTTCTGTAGCCGTTGTTTCGCAATCATTCGTTACGTTTTCGGACTGATTTCTTTTCCCCTGAAAGGAAAATTGAATAACAGGATTTGCAACAAGAGGAGCATGTTTCCACTCAACGCCGAGAATTTTGTACATGTGATTTCATATAGCCACGGATATATTTCAATTTGTTCCAATAATTGAAAATAATGGATTTGATGCATAATATACGAGACCTGCCGAGAGAAATGTCCTTTATTGTCATTCTTTATAAACCGAGTCAAATTCGAATCATGAATCATACATTGTCTCATTCATATGTCATACGAAATCTAATACAAATAATTTCTTAAAGGGTTTTAGTTTTCTTTTCGAGCATTGCGTTGTTCGTCCCGTCGGGTGTGTTATTTCGTCCCATAAGTTTATCAATGACATATTTGGCCATTTATAAAAATATGACTTTCATTCATTGTAGATATGTGTCACACCTTCCATTAATATTCATGACTTCATACCCTTGACGTAGATGTGACGGAGAGAAAAGAGAAATGTTCTCACACGGAGACGAGTTGATGCAAACAAAGGTTGGGCGAATGTACAGTGGCCGCTCTGCCAGTCGTTGTTGTCAGTGGTTTTTGTTATTCCATACATTACAGAGAATGGCATGAGAAGGGTGGGGTTTATCAGCAGCCTGTCTGTATGGTTCTTGTTATTGTTTCGTTTCACATTGCGTTTCAAATATAAAATCGGGTAAAAGAATAACCACATTTCTTCTTCTCTTTCTCCCTCTCCATCTTCCCCTAACCGTACCCCCTCTTCCCCTTCTCTCTGTCTCTCCCTTTTATTCCTAAAACACAGTAACGTCACGGCCGATAGTAATGAGGACAGTGGTGTTTAAACAGGAATTACAGTATCTAAAATACATTATTCTGAAATTCTGGCAATATTTTCTTCCAGGTCATACGATATTTCATGAACTATCTCAACTTAGTAACATTAATGGAGTGGAAGTGCTTGTGCTCTATATAGCTGTGTTCATCACACTCAGCAACAATTGAAACAAGAAAGAAAAATGGACAGATATTTTAACATTATGGATAACCAGTCATTAACATGAATAACGTATTGTGAAGAAAGCGATATATCCTACTTTCATTTGAAAGAAGTCGCGCTATATCAAAGGATTTATCTTGGAGAACAAATCTCACATGTTATTTTGT